>NC_068976.1:36747870-37047870 GCF_016808095.1 Vigna angularis
CCAGAATGAAGAAATCTCTTGCTTGCCTTTGTTCACCTTTATTTGTGGGAAGTATTTATTTAGAAACTTGGTTACCACTGCTTCCCACTCTGTGAAACTTCCCTCTGGAAAAGAATTTAACCAAAGCTTAGCATTGCCTCCTAATGAGAAAGGAAACAAGCTAAGTTTGATCGCTTCATCTGGCACCCCATTGATTTTCACTGTGTTGTAGATCTCAGTAAATGTAGTGAGGTGCTCATATGGGCTTTCATGAGATAACCCATTGAATTGATTGCTCTTCACCAGTTGGATCAATGTTGGTTTGACCTCCATGTTAGCTGCATTGACTCTAGGTCTAGCTATACTGTTAAAGTGCTGAGGTCTAGCTGTATTGGTGTAATCAGCAAGAGTTCTTCTGATATTATTGTTCTCCATATTTTCTGTGCTATGGTCAGAACCTTGTGGTGATGGTTGCAACAGAGTTTTCCGGAGGAGGGAAAAGTTCTCTGGATGTTCGGATTCTTCTCCTCCGTCTACTCTCGTCTAAACCTTCAAGAAGAGGTTTTGCAATTATCTTGCTCCTAGTTCGAATTGCCTCCTGCATACACAAGAACACAAAACCCTAGAATATTTGGTTAGCACAAAAAGATATAGGAGAAGATATAAGATTCAGAGAATAAAATAAAATAAAATAAAATAAAATAAAATAAAATAAAAACAAAAAATAAAAACAGAAAAATAAAAACAGAAATTCAAAATTAAAGTCAAAGATAATCAATAATCACACAAATTAACCAGTTAAACCACGAGTCCCCGGCAACGGCGCCAAAAACTTGATGACAAATTTATGAACACCGAAAACGGCACCACAAACTTGTTTAACAATCGGCAAGTGTGACCGAATCATTTCAAGTAATAAGCTCGGTAAGACCCAGTATCGTTCTCCCAAAGGACTCACGGCCTAGTTTAGTTATGTGATTCGTTGATTATTTAAGACTTAAGAACGAAATAAGTGGAGTTTAATATGCAAAACAGAAAATAAACATGTATGCATGAATAGGATTAATGGCTAAAACAAAATACAAACACTTCAATGGAATATATGGATGAGTATGTTGTTGGGGTTATCAATTTCATCTTATCCACTCTCATATACTTTAGGAATTCAACATTCTTTTCATCATTGTTAATGCCACTCTCTAAATTACCTTGCAAGAAGGCCTATCCCTAATTACGAGTTCATACGATTCCTATCATTCCTAATAATTAGTTCTTTTAGTGCAGGAGCTTAACGGCAACCAATATACTATTGGGAGAAATTCCCCGGATCTAGACTTCCCCGTACGTTCCCGTATCGACAAAATCAATAATCATGCATTGAATGAGTTAAACAAAGCAAGCATTGAGCAAAGAGGAAAAACCCTAACTAATGATGAAAGAAAGCATAGGTCTTAAATATAAGATGTAAAAACAAATTCCATATATGAGAGTTTCACAAGACTCTACATTGATTCCCCAACAACAATACAAGGTTTAGTTCACCATATTCATGGTGAAACTAGATGAATAATAATGAAAGAATGAAAGATAAAACCCTAGAAAGGTGAAGAGGTAGCCTGAGCATCCAAGATCCTCCTTCAAAGGGGTGGAAGAGAGAGTGTTTGCTTCGTTTCTGCCAAAGATGCCAAACCCTAGGACGTCCTAAAGCTTATATACTATTCTAAAATTACAGAAAATTTAGGCCCAAGCCCATAAGTGTGCCGCTCAGCGGTAAGTGCGTGAGTTGGTTTCTTCCCCTTAGCAGCCATTTTGCACCTCAGCGGATCCCCCGTGAGCTCCTGAGTGCCGCTTAGCGGTAAACTGCCGCTGAGCGGTATGCGGCTTCTCTTTTTGCACTTTTTGATGTCTTTTCTGATCCCATCTCTCTCCTTCTTCACTTCTTTCACCAAATTCACCTTAAAACCTACACAAAAACACTGAAATCAAGTATAAACCTGTCCAGCTCTCTTATTTCGGAAAATATGAACAAAAGCATGATTTCAAGGTAGTTTCTAAGGGTTAAAGGTTGCTTTTAGTATCAATTTCAAGCATAAAAATAACAGTTTTTCAACTGTTATCAATGGCCTTGATCATATGATACCTACAAGAAAGTCATTCAATCATAGAAACCTGGGCAAAGTCATTCATGCTTTCAAAGTAATAGTATTCATTTACCAAAAACTCTGGAGTTCAAAACCTCACAAGTAGCGCTTGTTAAACGTCACGAGTCTGACCCAATATCCTCCAGCACCCTTCAGTAAGTGCAAACCTTTCTTACCAACACCCATCAGTAGTTGTAAACAAACGTAGTATCCTTCAGTAGATACTCAACCACCTAGCATCCATCAGTAGATGGTATACCATAAAATCTCAAACAACAACAATCAATGTCCACAGTTTATAAAATTACATAACCAAAATCAAAAATCAATGTTCTGAAATCACTGGGTGCCTCCCAGTAAGCGCTCTTTTAACGTCATTAGCTTGACCCAATAAAGTTCAAGTTCCATCACACCAACTCATCAACTGCTTCCGGTCCACCTTTTTGACTCTCCTTGAATATGGAGCTTCAATTTCTATCACTCCATTCTCTTTATAGTCTTTCACAACCCACAACTTATTTTTGAATCTTATAGGTGTACCAAGTTTGAGTTGTGCTTGGATAGAGTCATCATGAACCTTCCTTCCTTTGCCATCTTTTTCTTCTTGCCTAACCTGTGACAAGAAACAATTTTTACCTTTGAAGACCGACTTTGCAGCTTTTGAACTAATCAAGGGTACATCTTTACATGCAGCTTTATGACTAGCCTTCTTCTCTTGAATATACTGCTCCTCTTTGAAGACATTAAAGATCACCTTCTCTCCTCGGTCTTGAAGCACTATCATCCCTTCATCCACATTGATGATTACCTTTGTCGTTTTCATAAACGGTGTTCCAAGAATGATTGGGACCTTCTCATCCTCCTTCATCTCCATCACCACAAAGTCCACCAGGAGTTTTAATGTGTCAATGCACACCACAACATCTTCCACCACACTATAGGTGATAGCTCCAGCTTTGGTGCTATTCTACAGATCCGTGAGCTTCCAGGGAAGAAAAGCAGTGACAGCGGAAGAACAAGATGAAAACAGTCTAGACTGTGCAGTAGCAGCGAATGAAAATGTGGAAGCAGAGTTTGGATGAGGTGCTTTGGGGAAATGGAGCTAGCTCAGACAGCCTTCATCAATGGAAGGAAGCTAGAGGAGGTTTGGTAGGAAGCACAAGAGTGACTTTCGGTGGGAGAAGACGTTGGAAATTGCATCAGCAAATCTATTCTCTCAATTCATCAAAAGTGAGCTACAAGCTTTGCTTATGAGATTTTATAGATCAATCTCAAAGCCTTTTACATGTTTTCTTTGGATCTGAAATGTTAACCATGTGCTCAATGTGTGGCTTCTATAAAAGCCTTATGAAGCACGTTGACAATTGAATTTTACATGTGAAAAATGAAAAATTACTAATGCCACCCCATAGAAGGATAAGCACACCCCTTCTTGTGTGTAAATGTCTATTTTACCCCTGTCCATGTTTTGGCAATTTTGTAACATCTTCTTGTTCTCCAATTTCCCATCCAAAAATAGCAAATAGTATTTGACCTTTGGGAGAATACTCATCTTGGATTTTTTTGGCCATCCCTCTTGTGATGGGTCCTATGGTGCTAGGCCTTCTTGTATCATCCCCTCCCTCTTGAGAAGGATTTGCCCTCAAATCCAAAAGGTCTTCATCTTCACTATCAAATCCTGAAAAAGGTTTAAGATCAGATACATTGAAGGTAGCATGAACACCATATTCAGGAGGAAGATCAAGTTGATATGCATTGTTATTAATCCTCCTGATCACTCTGAAGGGTCCATCTCCTCTAGGATTGAGTTTGGATTTTCTTAGTTGAGGAAATCTTTCCTTTCTAAGATGAATCCAAACTAAATCTCCTTCATTGAAGATTAACTCTTTCTTGCCCTTATTATGTTTCTTGGCATATTTCTCATTTTGTTGTTGAATTTGAATTTTAGCCCTTTGATGTAACTCTTTGATAAATTTAGATTTAGATACCCCATCTTGATGAACAAAATCAATAGAATTTGGAAGGGGTATTAAATCCATGGGTGTCAAAGGATTAAAACCATAAACAACTTCAAAAGGAGACAATTTAGTAGTTCCATGAACTACTCTATTGTATGCAAACTCAACATGAGGTAGGTACTCATCCCAAGATTTGTGATTTCCTTTAAGAACTACCCTTAGTAAAGTGGAAAGAGATCTATTGACTACTTCAGTTTGACCATCTGTTTGAGGATGGCAAGTAGTAGAAAAAGATAACTTAGTCCCTAATCTAGACCCACTATCAACAATGAGAGAACAATGATTTTCTTGAATTTTACATCTTGTGTGAAAGATGTTCTCTCTTTGTGATATGTGTTCAAGACTTGGTTGGTTGCTAAGTATCCTTCTCACCATGAGAAGTTGCCCATCATCAGCATATATTTCCTCTTCCCTCTCTTCTTCCTCACTCTCACTTGTACTACTTGGGGTGTCACTTTCACTACTATAAATGTCCTTGCCTTTCAAAATAATATTTCTTTTTGTAGGACATTGAGTAGCTACATGACCCCTTCCTAGACATTTGAAGCATTTGATTTCACTTGTTCTTGTGTGTGAGGGTGTCTCTTTCTTGGGTCTCTCTTCTATTTTGGCTAGAGGTTTAAATGGCTCTTTTTCTTTAAAAATTTTCTTTTCAAAAGTAGGTTGAACTTGAATTCTTTTAGAAGAAGATTTTCTCAAGTTTTGTTGTTCTACCTTTATACACATTTGAACAAGATCATTCAAATCTCTATAAGGTAGAAGTTCAACCTTATCTCTTATGTCAAAATTGAGCCCACTTAAAAATCTAGCTAAAGTAATTTTTGGACCCTCCACTATGCCTGCCCTCATCATATACAACTCCATCTTTTGTCTATATTCCTCAACTGTCATAGACCTTTGTTGTAACCTTTGGAGTTTATCCATGAGTTCCCTATTGTAGTAGGAGGGAATGTGTCTCCTCCTAAGGGCAGACTTGAGATCATTCCAATAGTGGATGGGAGGGGCTTGATGTCTAAGCCTCTCTTTGACCAAGGCAGTCCACCAGTACATTGCATACCCTTGAAAGCTTAGGGTAGCTAGAGAGACCTTCCTCTCTTCACTCACTTGGTGGCATTCAAATAATTGTTCCACCTTCATCTCCCAATCAAGATAAGCCTCTACATTGTCCTTCCCATGAGAGTGAGGCAACACAACATTGACTTCTTTAGGGGGTGGGGGTGCATGAGAATTTCTCCTATGCCTTCTAGAAGTAGAAGGCTGATGAGGGTAATAATCACCCAAACTCATAGTCATCCCTCCCTCTTGAGAGTTGTCACTCTGACTTCCCCTAGACTTACTTTTCCTTATCATTCTCAACTCATCTTGAATAACAGCATTTTGAAGCTCTCTATTGACTTTTTCTTCATTCATTTCTCTTCTTATTTCCTTGAATTCATTAACTAAAGTTTGAAGAGAAAAATGTTCTTTTTCACTATCACTAATCCTAGGAGAATGCCTTCTAGACATTATGATGGACTTAAATGTTATTCTTGAAATAAGGACTAGAGATTTCACTTGAAAGCAATATTCCAGGTAAGGGAGGTGATTCACTAGGAATGCTTAAGTACCAAGCCTTATCCTTGCCAAATATGCTTCTAGTTACTTACTAGAGTCCTTAGATCAAAATCACTCTTAAATCCACTTAAGTCTTAAAGACACAAAGAAAAATACAAAGCAAAGAAAAGACACAACCTAACTCTAAATTCAGACCCCTAAGAGAGCTTCCTATTCGCACAAGATATATACTTATCTAGTCGAGAATGGAACAAGCAATTAAAGTGAGGTCTCCTAGGTGAGGCTTAAATTTTGGATCTAAGACACACTCACCGTCTACCAATTTAAAATGATGAGACTTTAAGTCAAGTTAGCAAATGAGTGAAGAACACTTATGAGCTCTTCCCTTCATTTGCTTGAAATGGCCAACTTACAAAAAGAACAAAAAAAAAGAAAACTGCTAATACAATTAGACTTTGCAAAAAGGAAAAGAGACAAGGTTTGACAATGCAACTTTGGCTTCTCTCAAATAAAACTGAGTGATTCTGGATGCAATCACGCAAGGCTCACAGTTGCAGCTAGGTGGAATTCAATTGGCAGCAATCAAACTGCTATTACAGTATCAGCAGCAGCTATGTTTCCAGCAATTCAATTTCTGCAGCACCGTAGTCACCATGCCTTGTGTTTCCATCAAATCTCCACTTCCTAGGAGGCTACCAATGATGAAGGATCTCTAGATAGCTCAATCCCATGTAATTATACCTCAACAGATTTTAAATCAGCAGGAGATTAGAAAAGGAAATGAAGCAACTGCACAGAATTATCTCAGAAAAATTACTGCACTACAACACCTTTTATCAAACAGGTGGTAGGCCAGAAAGCCAATGACTGAGAATAAAGCAAGAAAAGGAGATGCAAACACGGAGGCACAACAAAAAGAACCTAGGAAAAGTTCTAGAGTATATTAATAAAGCAAGAAATTAAAACAATCTGCAATGGACTCAAATTCGGAGACAATTAGAAATTGATCAAAACTGTTTGATGAATTGTCTGAATGAACAATCAGTTTGATGCACCAAATTTTGCAGATTCAACTTGCACTGGCCAATCAACTTTTTAATTTGCAATATTTGTTTCTGTTATATTGTTTTTAACATTGAATACGTTTGACCAAGCTTTTGCTAACAAGTTTAGATTATTGGATTGCACCGAAACAGTTTGTACAAATAACTTTGTAGTATGCAGCTTGTACCAACAAAAGAAGACTAAAACTGGTGGTTTAGAGAATAAAATTGTGCAGGGTTATTTCAATGTAAAATTTCTTTGCATGACCAATTTTAATTCATCAAATCAAACGTGTTGATACTGAAATTTGATGCAGAAACTTATGATAACAAATTTTTTACTCATTCAACCCTTTTTATGCAGCAAAATGAAGAACTCAACCACCCAGATTTTAGTGCACTGAATCAAACGACCTTTGAACACTGAAATGTGTCCATATACAGCATTTAAAACTTGTTAAAAGTGCTGGAAATAGTTGCAAAGATGTTCAGCAGTGATCTAATACTGAAACAGAATAAAAAAAATACTGGACTAAGCAAAGCAGTGCAGTTCGGCCAACTGCAGATTAGATGCAATGTGAGTTTTCCAATGATGCTACTAAGCCTTTTGCAGAAGCAATTCAATGCTTAGATGGTGTGCATCAAGTACTAACTCGGTTTGGGCATTCAATCACAGATCTAATTCACCAATTTCTTTCAAATAGACACACAAAACTATTCTACTGCTCAAAATTCTGAAACTGGAATTGGTGTCACAAATCATGCACTTGAGCTCCCACTGAGTTTGTCATGGCTCATTTAATGTGCAGATAATGACAACTTCTTCAGTTTATTCAGATATAGCAGAGCACACAATTTTTAAACCAGATTTGAAGACAGAAACGTAAACACACATGACTGAACATTACAGGAAAAAGATGCTCAAACAAAAAAAAGACTCAAACAACACAAATGGACCGATTAAAATGATGAGACACAATCAAAATAAAACGAGCACACAAGAACAGACTGAAACAGAACCTAATAACACCAGAAAATGAATAGAACAGTGAAACAGATTCAAAGACAACAAAAGAGCATGATGACAGTGTGGAATTTAAAAGGAAACACTTAGCTCACTGGTGCATTTCGAACCAGGGTCTGAATACCACATGATAGCTCCAGCTTTGGTACTATTCTACAGATCCGTGAGCTTCCAGGGAAGAAAAGCAGTGACAGCGGAAGAACAAGATGAAAACAATCTAGACTGTGCAGTAGCAGCGAATGAAAATGTGGAAGCAGAGTTTGGATGAGGTGCTTTGGGGAAATGGAGCTAGCTCAGACAGCCTTCATCAATGGAAGGAAGCTAGAGGAGGTTTGGTAGGAAGCACAAGAGTGACTTTCGGTGGGAGAAGACGCTGGAAATTGCATCAGCAAATTTATTCTCTCAATTCATCAAAAGTGAGCTACAAGCTTTGCTTATGAGATTTTATAGATCAATCTCAAAGCCTTTTACACATTTTCTTTGGATCTGAAATGTTAACCATGTGCTCAATGTGTGGCTTCTATAAAAGCCTTATGAAGCACGTTGACAATTGAATTTTACATGTGAAAAATGAAAAATTACTAATGCCACCCCATAGAAGGATAAGCACACCCTTTCTTGTGTGTAAATGTCTATTTTACCCCTGTCCATGTTTTGGCAATTTTGTAACATCTTCTTGTTCTCCAATTTCCCATCCAAAAATAGCAAATAGTATTTGACCTTTGGGAGAATACTCATCTTGGAGTTTTTTGGCCATCCCTCTTGTGATGGGTCCTATGGTGCTAGGCCTTCTTGTATCAATAGGGCTTCTTTAAAGATCCATCTGCCATTAGCAAGGTTACCTTTGTTGGCTTGACTTCAAGATCACCAATTCTTTGAAGCAGAGATAAAGGCATCAAATTAATACTTGACCATAAATCAATTAAGGTTTTCCTTATTTTCTCCTTCCCTATGACGCAAGGAATAGGAAAACTTCCTGGATCTTTCACTTTTGGAGGATGTGGCTTATTCTCAATAACATTGCAATCTCCCTGTTCATCTAGAAATTTCTTCTTTATGGAGACTTGCTTCATGTGCTTTGCATAAGCTGGAATTTGCTGCAATGCTTCATTCACAGGTATTGAAATCTCCAATGGCCTGAAGATATCTTTAAAGCGCCCATATTGTCTCTCTTTTTTAATCTTTTCACTCCCTTTAAGGGTAAGGAATAATTTTATCACTTTTCTCTATCTTTTTCTCTCCCCTCTTCTTGTCTTTCTCTTTTCTCTCATCCTCACCTATTATCTCTTGTTTTCTCTCAACTCTCTCTTTTCTCTCTTCTTTTATTACTAACTAAACTCTCTTTTTTTCTTCATCCTCCCTCTCATCATCTGTACTTACAATAAATTTGCACTCTTCCTTAGGGTTAACCTCAGTATTAGCCCCAAAATTCTTCCTAGGCTTCTCCTTTAAATCTTTAGCCATTTGACCAATCTGGATCTTCATATTTCTAATTGTAGCTTCAGTACTGTTATGGTTGGAGATGGTCACCTGAATAAATTATTGAAGAGTTTCTTCAAGCTTTGTTGATTTCTCATTTAATGCAGATATTTGTTGCCAAATTGATGGTTGTTGTTGTGGTCTATTGAATTGTCTTATTGATGACAAATTTATGAACACCGAAAAATGGCGCCAAAAACTTGTTTAACCCTCGGCAAGTGTGACTGAATCATATCAAGTAATAAACTCGGTAAGACCAAGTATCGTTCTCCCAAAGGACTCACGGCCTAGTTAGTTATATGATTTGTTGATTATTTAAGACTTGTGAACAATTGATTGTAGGTTTTAAATGCAAAAGACAATAACTAAACATGTACGCATGAATTTGATCAATGGAAAAGAGGAAATCAAACACTTTAATGTATTAGATGGATGAGTATGTTGTTGGGGTAATTGATAGGCTGTCGCTGAAGCTATCAAATTAATACTTGATGACAAATTTATGAACACCGAAATACGGCGCCACAAACTTGTTTAACAATCGGCAAGTGTGACTGAATCGTTTCAAGTAATAAACTCAGAAAGACCAAGTATCGTTCTCCCAAAGGACTCACGGCCTAGTTTAGTTATGTGATTCGTTGATTATTTAACACTTAAGAACGAAATAAGTGGAGTTTAATATGCAAAACAGAAAATAAACATGTATGCATGAATTTGATCAATGGCTAAAACAAAATACAAACACTTCAATGGAATATATGGATGAGTATGTTGTTGGGGTTATCAATTTCATCTTATCCACTCTCATATACTTTAGGAATTCAACATTCTTTTCATCATTGTTAATGCCACTCTCTAAATTACTTTGCAAGAAGGCCTATCCCTAATTACGAGTTTATACGATTCCTAACATTCCTAATAATTAGTTCTTTTAGTGTAGGAGCTTAAAGGCAACCAATATACTATTGGGAGAAATTCGCCGGATCTAGACTTCCCCGTACGTTCCCGTATCGACAAAATCACTAAGCATGCATTGAATGAGTTAAACAAAGCAAGCATTGAGCAAAGAGGAAAAACCCTAACTAATGATGAAAGAAAGCATAGGTCTTAAATATAAGATGTAAAAACAAATTCCATATATGAGAGTTTCACAAGACTACATTGATTCCCCAACAACAATACAAGGTTTAGTTCACCATATTCATGGTGAAACTAGATGAATAATAATAAAAGAATGAAAGATAAAACCCTAGAAAGGTGAAGAGGTAGCCTGAGCATCCAAGATCCTCCTTCAAAGGGGTGGAAGAGAGAGTGTTTGCTTCGTTTCTGCCAAAGATACAAACCCTAGGACGTCCTAAAGCTTATATACTATTCTAAAATTATAAAAAATTTAGGCCCAAGCCCATAAGTGTGCCGCTCAACGGTAAGTGCGCGAGCTCGGTTCTTCCCCTCAGCGGCCATTTTGCCCCTCAGCGGATCCCCCGTGAGCTCCTGAGTGCTGCTCAGCGGTTGATAACGGTTGAAAAACCGTTATTTTTATGCTTAAAATTGATACCAAAAGCAACCTTTAAGACTTAGAAACTAGCTTGAACTCATATTTTTGCTTTAGTTTTGTGAATAAGAGAGTTGAAAGTGAATTTAATGGTTTTGTGCAAGATTCCCTTGATTTTGTAGGCTAATTGAATGATTTGAAAGAAGAATGGAAGTACCGAATGATTGGAGTGCTGAAAAGTCAACCAGAAACCAGAAAAGTCAACCAGTCAACCAGAAAAGTCAACCAATCAACCAGAATGCTGAAAAATCAACCAGAACGCAGAAAAAGTGTGACCGAGTGGCGCTTAGCGGTAAAATACTGTTGAGCGGCACTTTTCAGGTGCCAAAATCACCACTGAGGGGCAAAAACAGCAGTTGGGGGCAAAATGGATCATGTGGTATTACCGCTCAGCGGTAAAATACCGCTGAGCGCCATTCTAAGTGGGCTTGGACCAGTTTTTTGTTACTTTTATGGGCTAGGGCCTAATTTTCTGTATTTTTAGAATAGTATATAAGATTTAGGACGTCCTAGGGTTTGTATCTTTGGCTGGGACGAAGCAAACACTCTCTCTTCCACCCATTTGAAGCAGGATCTTGGATGCTCAGGCTACCTCTTCACCTTTCTAGGGTTTTATCTTTCATTCTTTCATTATTATTCATCTAGTTTCACCATGAATATGGTGAACTAAACCTTGTATTGTTGTTGGGGAATCAATGTAGTCTTGTGAAACTCTCATATATGGAATTTGTTTTTACATCTTATATTTAAGACCTATGCTTTCTTTCATCATTAGTTAGGGTTTTTCCTCTTTGCTCAATGCTTGCTTTGTTTAACTCATTCACTACATGATTATTGATTTTGTCGATACGGGAACGTATGGGGAAGTCTTGATCCGGGGAATTTCTCCCAATAGTATATTGGGTGCCATTAAGCTCCTGCACTAAAAGAACTAATTATTAGGAATGCTAGGAATCGTATGAACTCGTAATTAGGGATAGGCCTTCTAGACAAGGTAATTTAGAGAGTGGCATTAACAATGATGAAAAGAATGTTGAATACCTAAAGTATATGAGAGTGGATAAGATGAAATTGATAACCCCAACAACATACTCATCCCTATATTCCATTGAAGTATTTGTATTTTGTTTTAGCCATTGATCAAATTCATGCATACATGTTTATTTTCTGTTTTGCATATTAAACTCAAATTATTTCGTTCTTAAGTTTTAAATAATCAACGAATCACATAACTAAACTAGGCCGTGAGTCCTTTGGGAGAACGATACTTGGTCTTACAAAGTTTATTACTTGAAACGATTCGGTCATACTTGTCGATTGTAAAACAAGTTTGTGGCGCCGTATTTCGGTGTTCATAAATTTGTCCATCAAGTTTTTGGCGCCGTTGCCGGGGACTCGTGGTTTAACTAGTTTATTTGTTTGATTATTGATTATCTTTGACTTGTTTTTGAATTTTTAATTTAAATTTTGAATTTTTATTTTCTGTTTATATTTTTGAGTTTTTATTTTATTTTATTTTATTTTTCTGTTTTTATTTTTCTGTTTTTTGTTTTTTATTTTATCTTCTTATCTCTGATCTTATATCTTCTTTTATATCTTTTGGTGCTAACAATTGTTTTTAGGGTTTTGTGCCTAATGTCTGCAGAATGCAATTTGGTCAAGAATTTAACTATATGGGCACTCAATTCTACCAAAGTAATCTCAACCACTGGTGGGAACCTCACTCAAGCATGGATCAAAGCCAATTTTGGAAAGCTGCCGGACAATTTGAGAACCAACCACAACAACAATGGCAGCAACAAAGCTTTAAAATCAACAATGGGAAGCAAGAGATCTCTTCGTTTAGACAAGGCATGGAGGAAACACTAGGTCACACATGGGACAGGTACAAAAGCCTATTAAGAAAGACTCACACACATGGATTTGACGAAGGAGAAGTAGTCCTAATCTTCCTTGGAGGTCTTGGTTCACAAACCATGATGATGCTTGATGCATCAGCTGGAGGCAATATCAAATGGAAGACTTCAGAGGAAGCCACAGAAATAATTGAAGACATGGCTACTAGTGATAACGAGCTGAACAGTGAAATCTCATGACGCCTTGCTAGCACAGAACAAAATACTAATAAAACAATTGGAGACTCTCAAAAATACACTTGCACAACTGCCACAAGAGTTAAAGACTATTGCACAGGTTCAATCACAGTTGTGTGAATTATGTGGAGGTGATCATATCAATGGTCAATGCGCCTTTCCAACAGAAGCTTTAGAGGATGTTAACTTCATGGCCAACCAATTTCCATACAGTTAGGAGAATTTCAACCAAGGGTGGAAACCACACTCAAGTATTGGTCAAGGGCAGAATGGGCAGGCTGGACAAAATGGGCAATTCAACAAGCAACAGCAACAACCCACTTTATGGCAACAATTTTCTGCATTTAATGAAAGGTTCATAAAGATGGAAGAAACTCTTAATCAATTTATACAGAAAACTGAATCTTCTCAAAAGAGTACTGATGCTGCTATTAAGAACTTGAAGATTCAAATGGGTCAGATTACCAAGCAGTTGGAAGAAATGCCTAACATAGATTTTGGGGCTAATACTGAGGTTAACCCCAGGGAAGAGTGTCAAGAGCTAGTGAGTGTAAATGTTGAAAAAGTTGAGTTGGAAAAAGAAGAGAGAAAAGAGAAAGAAGAAGAGAAAATTTATGTGAAGATTGAGAAGGTGAGTAGAAAAAGAAAAGAAAAAAAGAAAGTGAGAGAAAAGAGAAAGAGGACGAGAGAGAAAAAGAAAGAATCATATGAAAAACCTCGTCCTCATCCAAAGAAGTATCATAGGAAGAAGGAATTTGAGCGCTTTATGGAAATCTTCAAGAAATTGGAGATTAAAGTTCCTATGATTGAGACATTGCAACAGGTTCCTGGGTTTATCAAATTCCTGAAGAAGTTCAGTAGAAAGAAGAAAAAGAAGAAAGAACATGAGCTTGGGTCAAGCTAGTGACGTTAAAAGAGCGCTTGTTGGGAGGCAACCCAGTGATTTAAGAACTTTTAATTTTTGTTTTGGTGATGGAATTTTGAACTTATGGGTATTTGTTTTTGTTATAAGTTTGTTACCGGGTTTACATCTATTGATGGATGTTAGGCGGAAGAGTATCTACTGAAGGATACTATGTTTGTATACACCTACTGATGGGTGTTGGTAACAAAGATCTGCAGCTACTGATGGGTGTTGGCGGATTTTGGGTCAGGCTCGTGACGTTAAACAAGCGCTACCTGGGAGGCAACCCAGTTGATTGATTTTATCTGTATTGTTTGTTTTTATTCTGCTTTAGTTGCATGATAGGGATTGAATGTTTGAGTGATTTGAGACCTTAATTGCAGGAAGCCAGTTAGGGGTATGTTTAGGACGCATTTAGGTTAAGCTAAGGAGAAGGAGAGCACTTCCCGTAAGTGCCGCTGAGCAGCAAACTACCGCTGAGCGGTAGTGTCGCAGAAGGGGCTTAGGTTGCCCCTCAGCGGAACCCAAGCCCATTAGGGGTATTTTTATACCCTAAGCTGTGCCTTGGCCTTTCTTTTTAGATTCTTCTCTGCACACACACTCCTACATACTTTTCCAAGATTTTCTACAACTTTTCCCTCATCCCCTTTTTGAGAAAATTTCTTTTCCACTCACTTTCTCACTTGTTGTCCATCTAAGTTTCGGGTTGGGAGAGAGCATCATTGATGGGGATGAGTTTTTTTCAAAGCACTAGAGCAGGATTTGTTTTATCGTTCATCGTTATTTTTAGAATAGGGTTTGATATACTCAATTGGAAACTTTGTCTGTTATGATGGTTTTCCTATGATTGTGATTGTTTGATAAGTAATGCGTGAATGATGCTTGGTATAGATTGATGGTGAGATGTGCACATTACATGCTTATACAGGTGGTTCACAAGCTTCGTGAACAAATGCAAGTTATTGTGATTGTGATTTTGATATTGAGCAGGATGTGTATGTCAAATGTGAATGAGCTTATATGTGAGGTTTTGAGCTCTAGAGTTTTTGTGATTGAGTGCTATTACTTTGAAAGCATGAATGACTTTGCCCAGGTTTGCTATGATTGAATTACTTGATTGTTTGCATTATATGATCAAGGCCATTTGTTGGTAACCCTTGTATTAGCCAATTTCATGAAATAAGCCACTAAAAGATAACACTATGTGTTCTATCCTTTGAACCCTTAGCCTTGAACATGATTTGAAAACCCTTACTGAAAAGCTTTACCTTGAGTTAAGTAGAAACTATTTTGTGGTATTGACAAATGTTTAAGTTTGGGGTTGTTAGAAAACAGAAAGGGAAATTGAAAGCGTTGAGCTAAGAGCTAAGAATTAAGTATGTGAAAAGAGAAAGAAAAAGAGAAAGAAAAGAAAAGAAAAAAACAAAGCTCAATGCAAAAGAAAGTTGGGGAAACGTAAGAATGATTGTGTTTATATGATTTTCTTAACTCAAGGGTTTTGTGATCTAGAAAAACCAATTTTATTGTTAGCCCAGCCACATTATAAGCCATGAAAAAGTTCTTGTGTTGATGCTTGCTTGTAAGTGTTTTTTATTCTGGTTAAATGAAAGGAAAAGTTGATTCATGTAACATTGTGATAGTAGAGTGAATGAGTGAATACCTCTTATACACTTGTGTGTTTGAGTGAAACACTTTATCTAGTGAGGAAAGATTCCATGAGCACATGAACATCCATGCTTAGTTGATTGATCATTCATGAAAAATAGCATTTGTTGGATATTAAGTGACTTTGTGAACACTAAAGCATGTGCATGTCTTGATTGAAGTCTTTGTCATGAGCTTAATTGAGTACTTACTTATCTTGAAAAGAGGATTTGAATGTGTTGAACCATCATAGTGATTGGTGGAAGATTGAGTTACATCTTGTTTGCTTGAGGACAAGCAAAGTTTTAAGTTTGGGGTTGTGATAACGGTTGAAAAACCATTATTTTTATGCTTAAAATTGATACCAAAAGCAACCTTTAAGACTTAGAAACTAGCTTGAACTCATATTTTTGCTTTAGTTTTATGAATAAGAGAGTTGAAAGTGAATTTAATGGTTTTGTGCAAGATTCCCTTGATTTTGTAGGCTAATTGAATGATTTGAAAGAAGAATGGAAGTACCGAATGGTTGGAGTGTTGAAAAGTCAACTAGAAACCAGAAAAGTCAACCAGTCAACCAGAAAAGTCAACCAGTCAACCAGAATGCTGAAAAATCAACCAGAACGCAGAAAAAGTGTGACCGAGTGGCGCTGAGCGGTAACATACCGCTGCGCGGCACTTTTCAGGTGCCAAAATCACCGCTGAGGGGAAAAAACAGTAGCTGGGGGCAAAATGGATCATGCGGTATTACCGCTCAGCGGTAAAATACTGTTGAGCGCCATTCTAAGTGGGCTTGGACCGGTTTTTTGTTACTTTTATGGGCTTGGGCCTAATTTTCTGTATTTTTAGAATAGTATATAAGTTTTAGGACGTCCTAGGGTTTGTATCTTTGGCTGTGACGAAGCAAATACTCTCTTTTCCACCCCTTTGAAGGAGGATCTTGGATGCTCAGGCTACCTCTTCACCTTTCTAGGGTTTTATCTTTCATTCTTTCATTATTATTCATCTAGTTTCACCATGAATATGGTGAACTAAACCTTGTATTGTTGTTGGGGAATCAATATAGTCTTGTGAAACTCTCATATATGGAATTTGTTTTTACATCATATATTTAAGACCTATGCTTTCTTTCATCATTAGTTAGGGTTTTTCCTCTTTGCTCAATGCTTGCTTTGTTTAACTCATTCACTGCATGATTATTGATTTTGTCGATACGGGAACGTAGGGGGAAGTCTAGATCCAGGGAATTTCTCCCAATAGTATATTGGTTACCGTTAAGCTCCTGCACTAAAAGAACTAATTATTAGGAATGCTAGGAATCGTATGAACTCGTAATTAGGGATAGGCCTTCTAGACAAGGTAATTTAGAGAGTGGCATTAACAATGATGAAAAGAATGTTGAATTCCTAAAGTATATGAGAGTGGATAAGATGAAATTGATAACCCCAACAACATACTCATCCATATATTCCATTGAAGTATTTGTATTTTGTTTTAGCCATTGATCAAATTCATGCATACATGTTTATTTTCTGTTTTGCATATTAAACTCAAATTATTTCGTTCTTAAGTTTTAAATAATCAACGAATCACATAACTAAACTAGGTCGTGAGGTCTTTGGGAGAACGACACTTGGTCTTACCATGTTTATTACTTGAAATGATTCGGTCATACTTGCCTATTGTAAAACAAGTTTGTGGCGCTGTATTTCGGTGTTCATAAATTTGTCCATCAGCGGTAAACTGCCGCTGAGCGGTAGTTGTGGCTTCTCCTTTTGCACTTGTCTTTTCTGATTCCATCTCTCTCCTTCTTCACTTCTTTCACCAAATTCACCTTAAAACCTACACAAAAACACTGAAATCAAGCATAAACCTGTCCAGCTCTCTTATTTCGGAAAATATGAACAAAAGCATGATTTCAAGCTAGTTTCTAAGTGTTAAAGGTTGCTTTTAGTATCAATTTCAAGCATAAAAATAACAGTTTTTCAACTGTTATCAGTACTACTGTTCAAGGCAACTTCAGTATTGCCAAGTAGTATTCAAGAAGGTAGATAGGGCTAAAGTAACTCTAAGTCGTCTCCCAACGAACACAGAATTACTTTTGAATATCTGACTCTTACGAATGCTATGCAATGCTTATGCATAAAAGTAATATTTGGAGAATGTTTAAAGAACAAATAATTGTTCAATTGATCATCGGTTATTCACGGATAATTGTTCAATTGATTATTGTTTAAGTTTCAAATTAATTAAAGTACATTCTTAATTATTTTGAGGGCGATCATGCATTTAACCAAAGTAAATTCTCAATCAAAGGCAAAACCTTTCTAGATTATTCACAATAAATTCAACCAAAGTACATTCTCAATCAAATTCTATTGTGTTTAATCATGTCTATTCTTAAATCTCCTAACCAAGTTAAAAGTTAATCAATCAAAGTAAAATCTCAATTAATTATAGTTGAAATTATTACTACCAACCAAAGTACATTCTCAATTGATAGTAAAAACCATTTAATCATATGAAAGTTCCTAAATCAATCAAAGTAGATTCTCAATTAAACCTAGAAACCCTAGAACTCATATAATCAATATGCATGTAGATTCAAACACATTATGATGCAAAAATCTTTACTATTAACAAGATAGAGAGATGAAAGACATAGAGAGAGAACAAATTAAATTAATAATCAAAATAAACAATTGCATTAATTGAACGTAACCTCAGAATCCATCATGGAATTACAGCAGAATAGCCCTAGATGCTTAGCTCTCCATGAATGGAGTTGAATACAAGATGAAAGAAAAGTGAGAGGAGTATGAGAGAATGAATGAATTGAAGTCCCCCCTGGGTCTCTTAATATAGGGCTTGCTTGGGCTTAGACTCTGAATATTCAGTTGAAAGAATCTTTTATCTCATATCTTCCAAATAACTAAAAGATTTAGATAATTATAACATTATTTGGAAGATATTTTCTGTTGATATTCACAAATTAAATTAATTTAACAACTAAATTTTATCTTTTAGCTTTTTCTGACTTTCCAAAATTGCACAAATACCCTAAAATTTCCCCTATCTGCATTTTAGCCCCTTCAGAATTCTCTATAATTGCACCAGAAACCCCTGTTGACCAGCTTTGACCAGAGAGGTCGCACCCAATGAGAGCTTGCCACGTGGCAGCCCTCTTTCTCACCCAATTAGGGTTTCAGATTGGGAAAGGGCTTCCCCCTTTGCTCCTGCGGTGACAACTTTGCCTGGGATTTTTCTGCAGGTTGTTGATGATGCTGGCAGCGGCGGCTTTGAGGATGGAGGACGATGAAGGTGACGCGGATGTTGTTCACGGTGGTGTTGTGGTGAAGATGATGGATGGTGATGAAGGTCGCGGTTTTGATGTGCGCAACGTTCACGATTCGAACTCGCGATTTTTAGGTTGGTGATGTTTCTCTCCATTTCAGGTTTGATGGCGGACACGGTTGAAGTCTCGCGGTGGCTGGTGCGTGTTTGATGGTGGTGTCGTGGCGCGGATAGGCGACGACAAGGTGGTTTCGCTGTTGGCGGCGAGACTTAATGCAGTCGCGGCGGCTAATGGAGGAGGCTCTTCGTGATGTTGGTGTCGCGGCCTTGTGATTCTGGCAAGGATGGTATGCGAGGAAGGTGGAGGAGATGACGGCGAGGGAGAAACTGCCATGGTTGAGGCGTTGTGGTGGCCGGATTAGGGGGTTTCGAAAGCGGCGACCATTTCGCGAGTGGAGGAGATGAAGATGGTTGTGCGATGGTGGTCGAGATGCGAAACCGTGGAAGAAGGTGGTGTGCGGCATGGTGACTGACGGTGTTGCGTAGGAGGATGGCGACGGATCTCACGAGGAAGATGGTGGCCGTGCAAGATGGTCGTTGATGCGCCGGCGGTGGTAGTGGATGGTGCGGCGGTTGCTGACGACGCATGGCCTGCCGGAAGCGGAACGGCGGCTAGGGTTTCAGTGGGTGGAAGATGATGCTCATGTGTTAGGGCTGAGGTGGCGTGTTCTGATTGTTTCACTAGTGAGTGCAACGATCAGTGATGTGGCATCATCTGGATGGTTTGATATGTTAGTGGTGGACTTCCACGTGGCATGATCTGGTGAATTTTGGCTTAGGAGGCGTATGGGTAGGGAAATTTAGGAGGTGTATTTAGAATAGGATTACTGTTTGGCTTAGTATTGGGCCTGTTTAAGAGAAGAGGGGTGTATGTAGGGAAATTGGGAGGTGCAAGGGTAAAAGTTGCCTGTTTGGCCCATCTGTACATTATTTTTCAAATAAAATCTGATTTTGGGCATTGAATTGCCATTTGGACCAATAGAACTTATAATTTCAGCTGCACAAATAAATGTAAGAACATCCAAGAATATTTTATGCGCTAAAACTCACTTTTTACGTCTCTTTAATTCCCAAACCCAACAATTTCAATCATCACAAATTCACTTAAAATCAATCATTTAAGCACAATTATCCCATCAAAAATTAAAATTTTAAAGCATAAATGTGGGCATAAATATGCACTCATCAGTAATCAATTTCATCTTATCCACTCTCATATACTTTAGGAATTCATCATTCTTTTCATCAATGTTAATGCCACTCTCTAAATCACCTTGCAAGAAGGCCTATCCTTAATTACGAGTTCATACAATTCCTAGCATCCCTAATAATTAATTCTGAAGTGTAGCAGCTTAACGACAACGAACCCTCATATTCCTATGTCTAGGCAATAGGCTATTGGGAGAAATTCCCCGAATCTAGATTTCCCCGTACGTTCCCATATCGACAAAATCAATAATCATGGCATTGAATGAGTTAAGCAATGCAAGCTTTAAGCAAGGAGGAAAAACCTAACTAATTCCATATATGAGAGTTTCACAAATTCCATATATGAGAGTTTCACAAATTCCATATATGAAAGAAAGCATGTATCTTAAAATAAGATGTTAAAACACAAATTCCATATATGAGAGTTTCACAAGACTACATTGATTCCCCAACAACAATACAAGGTTTAGTTCACCATATTCATGGGGAAACTAGATGAACAATAATGAAAGAATGAAAAATAGAACCTTAGAAAGATGAGAAGGTAGCCTTAGCATCCAAGATCTTCCTCCAAGGGGTGGAAAGGTGTGTGTTTACTTCGTCTCCAGCCAAAGATCTTCATCCAAGTCCTGAAGCTTATATACTATTCGTAATATTACAGAAAAGTGGGCCTAAGCCCAAAATACCCCGCTCAGCGGTAAACTGCCGCTCAACAGTACTAGCGCAAAGTCAATTTTCCCCTCAGTTGCATTTTCACCCCTCAGCGGAGCCAACGGGTGTTCCTGAGTGCTGCTCAGTGGTAAACTGCCGCTGAGCGATACTTGCGGCTTCTCCTTTTGCACTTTTTGAGTTCTTTTCTGATTCCATCTCTATCCTTCTTCACTTGTTTCATCAAATTCACCTTAAAACCTGCATAAAACACTGAAATCAAGCATAAACCTGTCCAACTCTCTTATTTCTAAAAGTATGAACAAAAGCATGATTCTAAGCTAGTTTCTAAGTGTTAAAGGTTGCTTTTAGTATCAATTTTAAGCATGAAATAAAAATTTTTTTAACTGTTATCACAACCCCAAACTTAGAACTTTGCTTGTCCTCAAGCAAAAAAGATGTAACTCAATCTTCTACCAATCAATATAATGGTTTACTCCATTCAAAAATCCTCTTTTCAAGATAAGTAAAAATTTCAATTAAGCTCATGACAAAGACTTCAATCAAGACATACACATGCTTTAGTGTTCACAAAGTCACTTAATATCCAACAAATGTTATTTTTCATGAATGATCAATCAACTAAGCATGGATGTTCATGTGCTCATGGAATATTTCCTCACTAAGTAAAGTGTTTCACTCAAATACACGTGTATAAGAGGTAATCACTCATTCGCTCTACTATCACAATGTCACATGAATTGACTTTGCCTTTCATTTAACCACAATCAAATAAATTCACAAGCATGCATCCTCACAAGGACTTTTCAATGGCTTATAATGTGGCTGGGCTAACAAGAAAATTGGTTTTTCTAGATCACAAAACCCTTGAGTTAAGAGAATCATATAAACACAATCATTCTTAGTTTTCCCCAACTTTCTTTTGCATTGAGCTTTGCTTTTTCTTTTCTTTCTCTTTTTCTTTCTCTTTTCACATACTTAATTCTTAGCTCTTAGCTCAATGCTTTCAATTTCCCTTTCTATTTTCCAACAACCCCATACTTGAACATTTGTCAATACCACAAAATATTTTCTACTTAACTCAAGGTAAAGCTTTTCAACAAGGGTTTTCAAATCATGTTCAAGGCTAGCGGTTCAAAGGATAGAACACATAGTGTTCTCTTTTAGTGGCTCATTTCACGAAATTGGCTAATACAAGGGTTACCAACTAAATGCCCTTGATCATATGATCAAACAAGCTAGTAATTCAATCATAGAAAACCTGGGCAAAGTCATTCATGCTTTCAAAGTAATAGCACTCAATCACAAAAACTCTGGAGCTCAAAACCTCACATATAAGCTCATTCATATTTGACATACACATCCTGTTTAATATCACAATCACAATCACAACATCATGCATTTGTTCACAAAGCTTGTGAACCACCTGTATAAGCATGTAATGTGCACATCTCAACATCAATCCATATCAAAGCATCATCAAGCATTACTTATCAAACAATCACAATCATAAGCAAACCATCATAACAGACAAAGTTTCCAATTGAGTACATCAAACCCTATTCTAAAAACACAAGTAAATAAGTTCAGAACATATAACAAAAACATAAGTCCACCTGTATGCTGGAGGTGTATCATACATTCCAACAATCATCTTAGCAGTGGCCACCTGCCCTCTATCGATAGACTGTAACTGTGCACCTATAAGAGACATGTACATGTCCCTCATCTGGAAAGGTTCTGCTTCATGTGTCTCAGCAGATGCCTGACTCTGTGCTTGCCCTCATCACCTCCACAGTATTGGCGTAGTGGAACTGGCTAAGTTGCCTCCTCACCTCCACAGTATTGTCTGTAATAGGCCTCATCAATTGCTCAGCGGCAATTTACCCCTGAGCAGTGACTCTGCAGATTTTTGGAAAAAACACTTTTAACTTGTCCTACCTCCACCAACATGCAATTTTCAGTCTTCCAGATCAAAATCATTAAGTTCAATCGGTTCAAACATCAATTAAATCATTAAATCATGCATAGAAATCAAAACCCCTAAAAATTCATGCTTCAACAATCAAATTCAAACTCAAGAACCCTAGAATGAAAAATGCTTGACTTATTTGGGTGGAGATGCTAGATGAATGGAGAATGCTTTCAAGCTATGAAGAATAATGATGCTCTCTTCCAACCCGAAACTTAGATGGAAAACTAGTGAGAAAGTGAGTGGAAGGGAGATTTTCTCAAGAGGGATGAGGGAAAAGTCGTAGAGAACCTTTGAAAAGTATGTAGGAGTGTGTGTGCAGAGAAGAATCTGAAAAGAGAAACCAAGGCGCAACTTAGGGTATAAAAATACCCTAATGGGCTCGGGTTCCGCAAAGGGGAAACCTAAGCCCAGTCTGCGACACTACCGCTCAGCGGCACTTTCGGGAAGTGTTCTCCTTCTCCTTAGCTTAACCTAAAGGCCTCCTAAACATACCCCTCACTGGCTCCCTGCAATAAAATTCTCAGATTACTCATGCACAACCCTATTATGCAACTAAAGTAAAACAAACAAAAATATAATCAATCAACTGGGTTGCCTCCCACGTAGCGCTTGTTTAACGTCACGAGCCTGACCTAAAATCCACCAACACCCATCAGTAGGTGTAAATCTTTCTTACCTTCACCCATCATTAGGTGTAACAAACCTAATATCTTTTAGTAGATACTTAACCACCTAGCATCCTTCAGTAGATGTTATACCCAAAACTTTTACAGAAATAATGTCCAACTGATTAAAAATTACAAAACCAAAATAAAATCAATAGAACAATTGTCCTCAAATCACTGGAATTCCTTCCAGCAAGCGCTCTTTTAACGTCATTAGCTTGACCCAATAAAGTTCAAGTTCCTTCTTCATGGTTGATGTTCATATCACACCAACTCCTCAACTGCTTCCGGTACACTTTTTTGACTCTTCTAGAATGTGGAGACTATATCTCTATCATCTCATTCTCTTTGTAGCCTTTCACAACCCACAACTTGTTTTTGAATCTCACAGGTTTACCAAGTTGGAGTCGTTCTTTCATCCAGTCATCATGGACTTTTTTTTCTCTTCCAATCTTTTCTTCTTCCTATACCTGAAACAACAAACAATGTTTACCTTTAACCTTAGGCTTTTCATCTTCAAGGCTAGTCATGAGTACATCTTGATATGCAGCTTTATGACTAGCTTCTTCCTCCTGCATCTGCCTCTCTTCTTTGAAGACATCTACAACAACTCTTTCTTCTCGGTCTTGGAGCACCACTATACCTTCATTCACATCAATGATGGCTTTGGCCGTTTTCATAAACGGTCTTCCGAGAATAATGGGTATCTTTTCAGTCTCCATCTCCATCACCACAAAGTCTGCCAAGAACTGTAGTTTGCCTACACAAACTATAATATCCTCTGTTATTCCATAGGGTTTCTTCGAAGATCCATCTGCCATTACTAAGTTAACCTTTATAGGCTTCACATCAACATCACCAATTTGCTCAAGTAAAGAATAAGGTATCAAGTTAACACTTGATCCTAAATCAAGTAAAGCTTTTTTTATCCTTTTCTTCCCTATTGTGCATGGAATGGAAAAACCTCCTGGATCTTTTGCTTTTGGTGGGAATGGCTCCTTTTTAACAACTTTATAATTCTTTGTATTATCATCTCTACGTCTTTTCCTTGTAGAGACTTCTTCCTCAGGTTTAGTATAAACTGCAATATGCTGTAATATCTCCTTCCAAGGTACATCATTGTCGACCATCTTGAATAATTCTGTAAAATCAAATTGTTTCTCTTGATTAATTGGAAAAGGAAAAATATCTTTACTCTTTATCTCTCTTCTCTCTCCTTTCTCTTTTTTTTCTTCTTTTTATTTTTCTCTCTTTTCTCTCTCTTCTTTTTCTTTCTCTCCTTTTTCTTTCTCTCCTTTTTCTTTCTCTCTGTCTAACTCAATTGTTTCATCATTTGTACTCTCCAACACTTTACATTCTTCCCTGGGGTTAACCTCAGTATTAGCCCCAAAATTTTTGTCAGGCCTTTCTTCCAACTGCTTGGTAATCTGACCCATTTGAATCTCCAAGTTCTTAATAGCAGCTTCAGTGCTCTTTTGAGAAGATTCAGTTTTCTGTATAAATTGCTGAAGAGTTTCTTCCATCCTTATTGATCTTTCATTAAGTATAGAAATCTGTTGCCATAAGGTTGGTTGTTGTTGTTGCTTGTTAAATTGCCCAGTTTGTCCAGCTTGCCCACTTTGTCCTTGACCAATGCTTAGGTGTGGTTTCCACCCTTGATTGAAATTCCCCTGACGGTATGGAAATTGATTGGCCATGAAGTTAAAATCATCTAAAGCTTCTGCTGGAAAGGCGCATTGACCATTGATATGGTCACCCCCACATAATTCACACAACTGTGATTGAACCTGTGCAACAGTCTTTAACTCTTTTGGCAGTTGTGCAAGTGTTTTTGTGAGAGTCTCCAGTTGTTGAGTTAGTATCTTGTTCTGTGCTAGCAAAGCATCATTGGTTTGTAACTGTAGAACTCCTTTTTGTTGAATAGGAGCTCCTCTTTCACTGTTCAGCTCATTATCATTTGTAGCCATATTTTCAATTATTTCTATAGCTTCCTCTGGAGTTTTCCATTTGATATTTCCTCTAGCTGAGGCGTCAAGCATCATCTTGGTTTGTGAACCAAGACCTCCAAGGAAGATCAGGACTACTTCCACTTCGTCAAAACCATGTGTGGGAGTTTTTCTTAATAAGCTTTTATATCTGTCCCATGCATGACCTAGTGATTCCTCCATACCTTGCCTGAAAGATGAAATCTCTTGCTTTCCTTTATTTACCTTTGATATTGGAAAGAATTTGTTTAGGAACTTTGTCACCACTGCTTCCCACTCTGTAAAGCTTCCTTCTGGAAAAGAGTTCAACCAAAGCTTAGTGTTGCCTCCTAATGAGAATGGAAACAGGCTAAGTTTGATTGCTTCGTCCGGCACCTCATTTATCTTTATTGTGTTGCAGATCTCGTTAAACGTTGTGAGGTGCTCATATGGGCTTTCGTGAGACAACCCATTAAATTGGTTAGTCTTAACCAGTTGGATTAATGTTGGTTTCACCTCCATATTAGCCGCATTGACTCTTGGTCTTGTTATGCTATTGAAATGCTAAGGTCCAGCTATATTAGTGTAATCTACAAGAGTTCTTCTGGCATTATTATTCTCCATCTCCTCAGTGTTATGGTCAAAACTTTGTGGTGATGGTTGTAACACAGTTTCCGGAGAAGGAAAAATTTCTCTAGATGTACGGATTTTTCTCCTCCGTCTACTCTCGTCTAAGCCTTCAAGAAGAGGTTCTGCAGTTTTCTTGCTCCTAGTTCGGATTGCTTCCTGCATACACAAGAAAACAAATCCCTAGAAGAATTGGTTAGCACAAAAAGATATAAAAGAAGATATAAGATCAGAGATAAGAAGATAAAATAAAAACAGAAAATAAAAACAGAAAAAATAAAAACAGAAAAATAAAAACAGAAAAAATAAAAACAGAAAAATAAAATAAAATAATAACCGAAAAATAAAAGCAGAAAATAAAAACAGAAAATAAAAACAGAAATTCAAATTTCAAAATTAGAAATTCAAGTCAAAGATAATCAATATTCACACAAATGAACTAGTTAAACCACGAGTCCCTGGCAACGGCGCCAAAAACTTGATGACAAATTTATGAACACCGAAAAACGGCGCCAAAAACTTGTTTAACCCCCGGCAAGTGTGACCGAATCGTATCAAGTAATAAACTCGGTAAGACCAAGTATCGTTCTCCCAAAGGACTCACGGCCTAGTTAGTTATATGATTTGTTGATTATTTAAGACTTGTGAACAATTGATTGTAGGTTTTAAATGCAAAAGACAATAATTAAACATGTATGCATGAATTTGATCAATGGAAAAGAGGAAATCAAACACTTTAATGTATTAGATGGATGAGTATGTTGTTGGGGTAATCAATTTCATCTTATCCACTCTCATATACCTTAGGAATTCATCATTCTTTTCATCAATGTTAATGCCACTCTTTAAATCACCTTGCAAGAAGGCCTATCCTTAATTATGAGTTCATACAATTTCTAGCATCTCTAATAATTAATTCTGAAGTGCAGAAGCTTAACGGCAACCAACCCTCACATTCCTATGTCTAGGCTATTGGGAGAAATTCCCCGGATCTAGATTTCCCCGTACGTTCCCATATCAACAAAATCAATAATCATGGCATTGAATGAGTTAAACAATGCAAGCTTTAAGCAAGGAGGAAAAACCCTAACTAAGGATGAAAGAAAGCATGTATCTTAAAATAAGATGTTAAAACACCAATTCCATATATGAGAGTTTCACAAGACTACATTGATTCGCCAACAACAATACAAGGTTTAGTTCACCATATTCATGGTGAAACTAGATGAACAATAATGAAAGAATGCAAAATAGAACCCTAGAAAGATGAGAAGGTAGCCTTAGCATCCAAGATCTTCCTCCAAGGGGTGTAAAGGTATGTGTTTACTTCGTCTCCAACCAAAGATACAAACCCTAGGAAGTCCTAAAGCTTATATATTATTCGTAATATTACAGAAAAGTGGGCCTAAGCGCAAAATACCACCGCTCAGCGGCAAACTGCCGCTGAGCGGTACTTGCGGCTTCTCCTTTTGCACTTTTTGAGTCCTTTTCTTATTCCATCTCTATCCTTCTTCACTTCTTTCATCAAATTCACCTTAAAACCTGCATAAAACACTGAAATCAAGCATAAACCTGTCCAACTCTCTTATTTCTAAAAATATGAACAAAAGCATGATTCTAAGCTAGTCTGTAAGTGTTAAAGGTTGCTTTTAGTATCAATTTTAAGCATGAAAATAACAGTTTTTCAACTATTATCACCTACTTGTCCAACTTGTCCATTCTGACCTTGACCCATGCTAGGGTGTGATTTCCACCCTTGGTTGTAGTTCCCTTGACGGTATGGAAATTGATTAGCCATGAAATTGAAATCTTCTAAAGCCTCCAATGGAAAAGCGCATTGATCATTGATATGGTCACCACCACACAGTTCACAAAGTTGTTGGTTAACCTGTGCAACACTCTTTAGCTCTTTTGGCAACTACGCAAGTGTCTTTGTCAAATTCGCCAACTATTGAGCTATGATTTTGTTGTATGCAAACAAGGCCAGAACCACCCTGCCATCCTTGTAGAGCGAGAGGATCATCACAGAGTCAAGCATCTGTAGAGCCTCATGAGGCAGAACCATTTCAGATGGAGCTATGATATTCCGTGAGTGCCCGTTCTCAAGTAGAGAGGGGTATGTCATGTGTGGGAATGGCAGGAGGTCTTAGTCCATAACTGTAACTTGGACAGAACGGACTAACCTCAAGTGGCTGCTGACGAGTATTACAGCTATCCCACCTGGGTGCAGGGACGTCGTAGCTACACAGAATTCATACAGTCCGGACAGTCGGTCTAGTATCAGGATTTTGATTGAGTTATGGATGAATTGAATGTATGTGTTATGATTCATTTGATATATTTGATATGTATGAAATGTATGTTTTGGCTTGAATTAAATTCAATAAGCTTACCCTGTGTTGTTTCCTTGTGTTGTCGTTCGTCCATGAACTTTCGTCTTGTCTATGCAATGATCATCCATGTGGATGTGAGCAGACGGAGAGGCATTACTTGAAGAAACACTGGAAGAAGAAAATTTGGAGGACGCTAATCTCGTAGAAGTAGAAGTGAAGGCCGAACAGTAAAGGCGTTCGGTTTTTAGTTAGTGTAGTTAGGAGACTGAGCGGCTGTGAGCGAGCGCTCTTTTTGATTGTGTAAATATTAGGACGTTCAGTAATGGTTTTTGTAAACCGTTCGTCCTCATTTATTTTTGTGAACGCTCGTTGAATTATACATGAATGGCCGTTCGGCCACTTTCGGAATTTTCGTTCTCTTTGCTTTAAAACTATTTTGCCATATTAATATATGTGATTATTCTAAGTATATAGTTGGTGACTGTATAATTTTGGGATGTTACATGAAGAAACAAACACAATTTTAGGATCTTTAAATTGATTTCACAGAAATGATAATCGATTATTTTTCAAATAATTTTTGAAAAACCAGCTTTCATACCAATTGTTAGAAAAGATTGACTTTGTTGCTCAACACCAAGAGGGGGTGATAACGGTTGATTTTACCGTTATCTGTCATGCAATTTTATACTAAATCAACTCTCTTTGACTGTGAAGCTTTCTTAAACTCTTGTTTTTAGTTGAATTTTGTGAATAAGTTAGTATAGGCTATACTTAATGATGTTTATCATTAATTCCCTCAATTTTGTAGGTTATTGGAGTTGGAACCTAGGAAGGGCAGCAGAAGCACCAGAATAGAAGGCTGCAAAAGGCTGAAGGAGGCTTGGTTTCCTTTTTTGTGTAGTCTCGCCTGGTATCCCCCTCTTGGGGCGTTGAGCGCCTGCGACGTTTTCCTATGTGGCACTTTTGATCTATTTAAAGGCTTTTACGCACTAGGGTTCACATCTTTGGACGGTTGAAGCATAGAAACACTATTTTTGACCCTTTGGAGGAAGATTGGCATTGCGGGAGCTTTCCTTTTCTCTTTCTAGGGTTTCCATCTCATTTACATTTTTCCATTGTAAGCCAAGGTTCTCCATGAAAATGGAGAGATAAATTCCTTTGTTGTTGGGGAAACATGTAACCTCTAAACTTCATGTAGTTGAACATGTTTTGAATATTTTATACTTCTTTCATTGAATGTTAGTGATTGTCTACTATTCTTAATGCTTGTTATGTTTTTGGCCATTCATAGCTTGATGATTGGATTTCTTTGTTATTGGGAAATACTTAGAAACCATGATCTGAAATATTTCACCTAAAGGAAATATTATCTAGGGATAGAAATAGGACGTTTAGTTGTCTTAAGCTTCTTTTATGAAAAAGTCAACCAGAGCGAGTTTTGGGCCTGGACCCGTTTTCTGTTAATTTTATGTCCTATTTAAAGACCCAGATGTTTTAGGTTTTGTATCTTTTGATGGCTTAAGCACACAAACACACTTTTCACCCCTTGGGGGTACATTTGGGGATGGTGACAGCTCTCCTCTTCTCTTTCTCGGGTTTTTCTATCTCTTTCATTCTTTCATTCCATTATTCATCTAGTTTTTCCATGACGATGGAAGGCTAATTCTTGTTGTTGTTGGGAAAGATGTAACCTTTGTAAACTCTCATGTATTGAATTTGTTCTTCAAGATCTTCTTTAAGATATATGCTTTATTCATTATTTGTTAGGGAATTCATATGTTTCTAATGCTTGCTCTATTTAACTCATTTAGTGCATGATTTATGAATTGCATGAGTGCCGAGAGGTTCCTTACAATTCAGGTTCTTGTTGAATTCTACCAAGGGTAATATTTCTCAGGGATGAGGGTATGAGTACTTGGTCGTCTTAAGCTCTTGATCTTCAGACTTAATTCTCTAGGAACGCTAGGAATTGCACGAACTAGGAATTAAGGCAAGCTTATTGCGTCGAGGGATCGGGTTCTAAGTAATTTAGTGAGTGACGTTAACATTAATGCATAAAGACGAATTCATAAATACATGAGAGTAAATTAGGTGAAATCTAAACCTCAACAACAATATCATTAACTTCATCCATTCTTTCATGTGTTTAACCTCAATTGATCAAATTGCATTCATGTTTATTTTATCGCATTTGCATTCAAAACCCAAAAATATGTTCTTTAGAGTCTTAATTAGTTGAGTAATCACATAACTGTTTAGTGTTGTGAGTCTCTTGGGAAACGATACTTGGTCTTACCCTATTTATTACTTGATACGATTCGGCTACACTTGCCGAGGTCTTAACAAGTTTTTGACTCCGTTTTCGGGGATCAAAAATTTGTTCATCACGTTTTTGGTGTCGTTGTTGGGGACTCGTGGTATAACTATTCTATTTGTGTGATTCTTAACCGATTATACTTTATCTTTAATTTTTATATTTTTATTTCTTTTCATCTTTCTATCTTCTTATTTATTTTATTTTATTTTTTATTTTTATTTTTTTCTTTTTATCTTTCTATCTTTCTATCTTTTCATCCTTTTTTTCTTTTTATCTTTTTCTCTTTTTATTTTTCTATTTATCTTTTAATCCTTTTATTTTTTTTTCTTTATCTTTTTATATTTTCATCTTTTCTTTTTTTTTACCTTTCCAATTTTTTATTTTTTATTTATTTATTTTCTTTTTATCTTTTTATCTTCTTTTTTTTTCTTTTCTGTTTATCTTTTTTTATCTTTTAATTTTTTTTTTTATTTTCTGTTTATCTTTTTTTATCTTTTAATTTTTTTTTATTATTTTTTTTTCTTTTATCCTTCTATCTTTCTATATTGTTATCTTTTTATCCTTTTTATCTTTTTATCTCTTCATTTTTTTTCTTTTTTTTTTTTACTTTTTTTTATCTATTTCTGCTAATTAAGTGCTCTAGTGCATTGTTCTTTAGTGTTTGCAAGATCAAATTCGAAAATTTGTACTAGGAACACAAGATCATCAAGAGAAGAAGCACAGCATCTACTAATGGATGTCAGGTGATTGAGTATCTACTGAAGGATACTATGCTATTAGACACTTACTAATGAGTGTTGATGAAAAGGATTTGCATCTACTGAAGGATACTATGTTTGTATACACCTACTGATGTGTGTTAGTGATAAAGATATGCGTCTACTGAAGGATGTTGGACATTTTGGGTCAGGCTCGTGACGTTAAACAAGCCCTTATTGGGAGGCAACCCAATTTTTGACTTTTTCTTTTTAATTGATTACTTGTGTGATTTGGATTTGATTTTTCTTTGTGTGTTTAAGTTTTTTTAGGTTATATGCTGCTTCTGATGGCAGTGATGAAAGCATATATTGATGGATGCTACTACAACATCTACTGATGGATGTTCCCATGATAAGGACGAGAAATAATAGCATCTACAAGAGGATGTTATGTGATTAAGCATCTACTGAAGGATGCTATGTGATTAGGCATCTACTGATGGGTCTCATTAACAACATTCATTGATGAATGCTGATGAAGACGAGAAAGATTAGCATTTACTAATGGGTGTTAATGAGAAAGATGTGCATCTAGTGATGGGTGCTAGAAGGAGTTTGGGTCAGGCTCGTGACGTTAAACAAGCGCTACCTGGGAGGCAACCCAGTTGATTGATTTATTTTTGTTTCTTGTTTTGATTCTGTTCTAGTTGCATTTTAGGGCTTCATCGTTAAATGTTTGAGTGGAGTGAAGGGAAATTGCATGAAATTCGAAAATTGTGAGTTAAATTTGAGTGATAATGGATTAAGAGCGCTTAGGGCAAGCTAGGAAGAAGGAAAATTGGGGTCGCGCGTGTTGGCTCATTAAGTATTTTTTTTAAACCTTAGGGTGCATTTTGGTCGTCACTTTCAGTCTCCATTCTTCCCAAGCACTCTCCCTAACACTCTCTTCACTTTTACCTTCACCCCTTGATGAGTCAATATTTTCTTGATTTCACTTAGCTTATTGTGCTAGATTTAATCAGGGAATTGTGCTTAAATGTCCGGTATTTTTCCGTTTTTGCTAATTGTGCTTAATTTGACAAAAAATTCTTATTTTAATTAATTTGAATTATTTGAGCTAATTATTTGCATTATTAATATTGTAGGGAAATTGTTGGATAATATTTGGGACATTTGGAGGTGAAAAGAAAATGCCACATAAATTATAATTTAAGTTAAAATGAAAGAGAGGTGTGGGTTTCAATTTTTTGATGCACATGGAAGTGGTGTATGCATTGGAGAAAGTTTGTGACACACAAGAACTTTGGAGTCCAGCAACAGCAGCACACGGGTTTGGCTTCCAGCACATTCAACCACGTGAAGCAAGGCATCCAACAGGGCATGAAGAGGTGTTGCACGTCCAGTAAAAAGAGGTGGCAGCAAGTAGCTCCAGCAATTTGAATTGGGGAGCGTCCAGCCTTCACACATTCACGGCTTGGCAGCAACACTCCACATGAAATGAAGCAACACGGCCCACACCTTCTTCCATTCAGCAGCACGCGTCCAAGAGAATTGGAGAAGGGCTTCACGCGGAGCTTCATTTTCCACCAGCTTCACCACGCGGTCCAGCAGCTTGAGGAAAGGAGTGACATCCAGCTATCTTCACGCACCCACCATCAGCACACGTATTCGGCCCACACCGAGAGAAGCACGGTCCAGGAGAGGGCAGCGTATCCAGCAGCAACCCACGTACAACCTTCACGTTTCCAGCGTCCAGCGTTAGGAGTGTCCAGCAACACTTGGAAGCACTTCACGGGCTGAAGGGGATTGAATGAAAGGGGGTGCATCAATTAGAAGAGGGGAGCGTCCTTGGAGAATTGCACGTCCAACAACACACGGCCCTTGAGAAGGTGACGTCCAGCAGCTGGAAGGAGTTCACGGCCTGGGAGAAATGCTCTCAAGGCTTGAACCAAATATGATAGGTGCAAGTCCAGATGTGCACACGGGTTGCATCCACACAAGTCCAGCAAGAAGTGAAGCAGCGGGCCCATGAGAAGCTTGGGAGCTGCAAATTGAAGAGAGCATCACGGTCCAGCTGCCACACACACAGCAGCCGTGATAGGGAGATTCATTCCCTTTAGAAAGCTTGATAACAGCAGCAGTGGCAAAAAAAAAAAGAAGAAGCGGTCCAGCATCCGGCACTCATGTTCATCCAGCACGGCCCACCAGAAAGAAGCACACGTGAACAGCAGGAGATGGCTTATTTAGAGCACGCACAGCAAACGGACAACATCCAACAACAGCAACCCGGAAGTTGGTCCAGGAGCTTCCTCTCGGTGCAGCACACGTCCACGTACACGGCCCACATCTTCATTTTTCCAGCAGCAGTTCACGGCATGGGAGGCAGCCTACGGTCTTGCACGTCCAGCAAGAGGGGCCCATGGAGGAGGTCCAGCAAGTGAAGGGGTTGCGAAAAGAAGCTGGTCCAGCACACTCCACGGCCACGTCCAGCAAGCAGCTTCAGCACTCCACACTCACGGCCCTTGAAAAGAGAGACACGGACAGCAGCTTAGGCAGCAACAACGTCCAGGAGGTGCTGTTACGTAAAAAGCAGGTGTGTGCTTGGAGAGAAAGGGAGGCAGTCCATGATTAAGATGACGCATCCAGCAGAAAAAGAGGAGGCAGCAAGGATGTTAGTATTTTGAGGTTGTGAAAGGAATAGTTGATGATAGAGAAAATGTAGAGATAGTTGAATGTAGAAGTAGTAGTTGGAAGAAGTGTTGTAGTTGTCTTTAGTTGTAGTAGATGTTGGTTCATACAAATGATAGATGTTGGCTACATACAAATGGTAGATGTTGGCTACATCATGCAAATGGTAGAGTTCATGTGGAATGTTCTAGATTTTTACCTATGTAGAATATTCTTGATTTTTCTTCCTATCTTAGGTTTTTCTAGAATATTCTATAACTTGTATTACATTTCAATTCTTCTATCTAAGGAGCTTCTACATTCTTCTAGAATTTGCATTACACTTTAATACTCCTCCTTAATGCAAATTCGGTAACTCCAAACATTGTGCATAGTAGTTCAAATCTTTGTCTTGGTAACATATCTTCAATTTGATCTTCTTCCTCCATTTCCTTGACCATAGTTCATGCTTTGACGCTTCTTCATAACAGTTAGGTTCAATCATGGCCATATTGCAGGTTTCATACATGTCTTCCAAAGATCTTACTCTTCTTGGACTAGATTCAGGTGAAGAATCTTGTTGTGGAGGTGGAGAGAGCATACCTGAATTTTCTACCTCTTCTTGAGTTTCTTCTTGAGATTGTTGCACTGGAAGTAAAATGTTGCTTTTAACAACTTTTTCTTCTTCCCAATTCCAAGAAGCATTTTCGTCAACTTCAACATCTCGACTGATGATGAGCTTTTTCGTTTGTAGGTTGTAGACTCGATAGCCTTTTGATTGTGTGCTATATCCCAAGAATATTCCTCGTATAGTTTTGTCTTCAAGCTTGTGCCTCCTTTGATCAGGAACATGTATGTAGCAAATAGACCCAAATACTCGTAGGTGTTTAGCTGATGGCTTTCTCCCACTCCAAGCTTCAATAGGAGTCTTGTCTTGGACTGCTTTAGTTGGACATCTGTTTAGAATATAAACTGCAGTGTAGACTGCTTCAGCCCAAAAAGTGTTAGGCATACTTTTCTCTTTCAGCATTGATCTTGCCATCTCCATAACTGTGCGATTCTTTCTCTCTGACACGCCATTTTGTTGTGGAGTATATGCGACTGTAAGTTGTCGCTCTATGCCTTCATCTTCACAGAATTTGTCAAACTCGTGAGATGTGTACTCCTTGCCACGATCACTTCTAAGTACTTTTAGCTGTTTTCCACTTTGCTTCTCAACAAGGGCCTTGAATTTCTTGAATACTCCAAAAACTTCTGACTTTGCCTTTAAGAAATAGACCCATGTCATTCTAGAGAAGTCATCGATGAAGAGGATGAAATACCTGTTGTTATGATGTGAAGGTGTTCTCATCGGTCCGCAAACATCAGTATGAATCAACTCCAATAAGTCCTTTGCTCTCCATGCTTTGTCTGTCGAGAATGGTAATCGATGTTGTTTTCCGAGGAGACATCCTTCACATGATTCATTATTCTCCTTCAAGCATGGAAGATCTCTCATCATGTTTTTCGTGTATAGAAGCTTTAAGGCATGTGTGTTGAAGTGGCCAAATCTCCTATGCCAAAGCCATGAGTCATCAACTTCTACCTTCATGGAAATATTAGTTTCAGGTTTGAAGCTTATAGGAAAGCTTCTATTTCTCTTCTCCATTTTTACTTGGCCAATTTCTATCATTTTATTGTCATAAATTTTGCATGTATCTTTCTCAAAATGAAGAGAATATCCATTCTCCATCATTTGGCCAATACTTAAAAGATTTTCTTTAAGATTTGGAACTAGTAAAACGTCTTTGATGAATTTAGTACCTTTCTTTGTCTCCACCATGACAGTTCCTTTGCCTCGAGACTCCACTGTGGTGCCATTTCCTAGCCGAACTTTGACATTGACAGATTTATCAATGTCTTTGAAGATGCTTTGATCTTTCGCCATGTGATTGCTGCATCCACTATCCAAGTACCAACTTCCTTCTCTACTAGGAGATTCTTGATTGGCGTAGAATAAGAGTTTCTCTTGATTATCTTCTTCCGCAAAGTTTGCTTGATGCTTATTTTTGTTACGACAATACTTTTCTATGTGACCAAATTTCTTGCAATAGTGGCATTGAGGTTTTCCATGATGCCAACAATCTTTTTCCAAGTGACTTGTCTTTTTACATATGCCACATGGAGGATATTTTTCTTGACGAGTCATAGAGAAGCTTCTAGGATTTTCTTTATTTCTAGAAATTTCTTCTCTACTTTTATCTCCTTCATATTCTTTATTCTGAGACCGTAATTTTAGTTTTGATTGAAAGGCATTTTCAACCGAGTCTTCTTCATGCCTTTTCAATCTTTGTTCATAAGCTTCAAGAGAGCCCATTAGTTGCGTGACTGACAATGTAGCCAAATCTTTTGTTTGTTCAATCGCGGTTGCGATTGTATCATACTTTTGGGGAATAGAAATTAAAATTTTCTCAACGATCTTTTTGTCAAGAATATTTTCCCCATAGGCTCTCATCTGACTAACTATTTCTTTTATTCTAGAATAGTAGTCTTTAATGGTCTCAAATTCTTTCATTCTTAATAATTCAAACTCTCGTCTTAGAGAATGAAGTTTAATATTGCGTACCTCGTCACTTCCTTGAAACTCCTCTTGTATTGTGTTCCAAGCTTGTTTTGCACTTGTGGCACCAATTATCCTTGGAAAAATTGTGTCATCAACTGCTTGTTGAAGAACAAATAAAGCCCTTGAATCCTTCTGCTTGTTTTCTTTCAACTCCTTCTTTTGAGCTGCAGTAAGAGTAGAGGTGTCTTCTGGAATAGTGAATCCCTCTTCTATGATATCCCATAAATCTTGAGAGCGGAAGAATGTCTTCATTTTGACACTCCAAAAATCATAACTTTCTCCTTTGAAAATAGGTACTGGAATTGATGATGTTTGATTAGTAGTAGCCATTGTTGAGAATATATTTGGGAGTAGTAGAATGAGTTATAGTTTTGTTTGAGGTAGTTGAAAATTTTATCTACGCCCAGTAGATGACCGAACGTAGCTCTGATACCACTGTTAGTATTTTGAGGTTGTGAAAGGAATAGTTGATGATAGAGAAAATGTAGAGATAGTTGAATGTAGAAGTAGTAGTTGGAAGAAGTGTTGTAGTTGTCTTTAGTTGTAGTAGATGTTGGTTCATACAAATGATAGATGTTGGCTACATACATCAAATGGTAGAGTTCATGGGTATTTATAGACCCATAGATTATTCTAGAACATACTAGCCACAACTTATGTGGAATGTTCTAGATTTTTACCTATGTAGAATATTCTTGATTTTTCTTCCTATCTTAGGTTTTTCTATAATATTCTAGAACTTGTATTACATGTCAATTCTTCTATCTAAGGAGCTTCTACATTCTTCTAGAATTTGCATTACACTTTAATAAAGGAGGTGCAACAGCAACTTGAGGTGACATCTAGCTATCTTCATGCACCCAACAGCAACACGCGAAAGGGCCTGGTTGATTAAGGGAAGAAGCCTTCAAGTCCAGTAGCTTGGAGGGAGCGTCCAGCAGGTAGCGTCAAAAGGAGGGGGGTGCAGGAAGGAAGAAAAGGAGAAGCAGCACACGCGTCCAGGGGGCTTCATTCACGCATCCAGTAAAGGGCTCCAGCAGCTTGGAGAGAGATGTGCATCCAGCAGCATCCAGCTTCACCACGGCCCACCACACGTCCACGCTCAGCAGCAACCTAGGAGAGGAGGAGGATATAAGCCCGTTGCAGCGAAGCAGAAAAAGGGGGAGGAGTTCCAATAGAGTAGTTTTTCCTGTAGTGTAATGTAGAGTAGAGAGGGCAGTGAGTGAGAGAGGGCCGTGAGTGAGGAGGTGCTGGAACAGTAGAAGCTTGTGACTGAGAATGGAGGACTACGGTTGAAGCAAAATGGTGTGCACGTTCTAATTTTATTTTCTTGTTTCTTGTATTAAATTCTTGTACAATTTAAATGCAATTCAAAGTTGGTTTCATGTTGTTAAATTCCAGAACTGTTTACTGTTTTTATTTTGTTGCTGTAATTTTTGCTGAATTTAATTTTTGTTGTTGTTTGTCTCCAGTTTAATTCATACTGTTGCTTTCACTATGTTGTTGATGATTTCATTTTTAATCATTCGCTGTAATTTTGTTCTCTAAATTTTGCTGCCGTAATGTTGATTATGTTTTCATATTTAAAATTTATTGTTCTCTATTTTTATTGTTTACTGTATTTTCATTCTCTGTATATTTTGTATTTCTGTATTTTCATTTTTAGTACCAATGTCATTTTCACTATTTTAATTTCAGTTTAACTGTTTTGAAATTTACTTCGCCATTTTTAATTCGGTTTTATTTAAATTCCAGTTCGTTTTAATTTTTCCGCATCAAAAACAAAACTTTCACAACCCCCCACTTCGTGTTTGATCTGAGACTGAACCCACATTTGGTCCTTGAGAGATGACCTAGGAGTCAATTCCTAGCACTATACTGGATTCTTTAATGCACATCAAATTTGATGGGCCACAAAGCTCGCATCAAATTTTGGCGCCGTGGCCGGGGACCAACGGTTCAGTTTTAGGTCTTGTGTTGTGTTAGTGTGTGTTGTGTTTTGTCTTGTGTTGTGAGTGTGATGTTCTGTTTTGTGTGTGCGTTATTGTGTGTGCGTGTCGCATGGTCAATTGTGTTGTGTTTTGTTTGTTTCGTAATTTTTAGCATTTCCTTTCTACCTTCCCCCTTCTCTTTCCATGTCTACCTATTTTGATTTTGTGAATACAGCTTATTCTGCCAATGCCTCTGATTACGATTCTCCTTCTGCATGTTACTCTGATTGTAATTCATATTCTGCTGATTTTTATGCTGAGAACAATATGGCTCATCGTCCAACTTCTGAGAGTTCTCTTCGGGAGCCAGTTTCACTTAATGAGGATGATGTTCATTGCGTTCTCGCCTCTGGACTGATACATTTGCTGCCTAAGTTTCATGATTTTACAGGTGAATGCCCACATAGACATTTGGAGGAATTCCACATCATTTGCTCTTCAATGAAACCTCCACATGTCCAGGATGACGATATGTTCTTAAAGGCATTTCCGCAATCATTACAAGGAGCAGCAAGGGATTGGCTTTATAGTCTTCCTTCAGGGTGTATCACTTCTTGGGAAGATCTTAAGCGATTGTTCTTGGATGAATTCTTCCCTGCTCAGTATGGTTACAACAATAATCCTGGATGGAATGACACTAACTTGGGATGGCAGGATGCCCCACAACAACATCATTATCAAGAACCACCATTCCAGAGTACTTGTATGCTTCCACCAGTCCAGCAATACCAGAGTCAGCAATACCAGAGTCAGCAATATGATGCTTCTACCCAAATAGCTCCTCAGCCTTTTACTTCCGAGCCTACATTGAAGGAGTTATTGGAGCAGATGACCATGAAAAACCTTCAGTTCAAGCAAGAGAACATGGAGTTTCAGCAGGAAACACAAGCTGTCATTCAGAGTTTGACTGATCAGATAGGGCAGATGGCCACTCAACTCACTAAGGAATAGTCTCAAGATTCAGAGAGACCATTTCAGACTGTTCAGATTCCAGATGATGTTAGTGTCATTGACTTAGGAGATGGGAACCAGAGTCTTGCGCTCATTGTGCCACCTACTCTTCCACCTTCAGATGTCCCTACTCTGGCGATTGAGGAGATAGATCCTGATAAAGATTTTGAGGACCAGGTAGGAATAAGCAGTAATGATGAGCCAGGTAGACCATTTTCATCTACCACCACTCTACCAATCTTCAAGGAAGTGGAGGTAAACATACCACAATTTGATTATGCTTTTAATGATTATGCTATTGATAGGTATGTTGATGATTATATTGTTGATGAGTCTGTTTTTAATTCTCCCTCTGTGCATGATGAGAACCACTTTTTGCTACCACATGAATATTTATTCTCCATGCACTGAACATGAATCTGAGCCTGTTATTGATATTGATTGTACATTTGAAATTGATTCATGTTTTGAGGATGTATCTGAGGTTAAGCCTGTTACACAGAGATTGGGTGTTATACCCTTGCATGTTATTTCTTTGGAACCACATTGCACTAACACTATTGCAGGAGGTACACATGAATTTGACCAATATGCACCCACAATGGAAGACAAAGGTGCTTACATACACAACATTTTGAAGATCAATAGGCACCGGCTAAACCCGCTCATCAACAATCACTTCTTCTTAGATCCAGTTGTGGAAGACATTTCCCTGCTAGATCAAATCTGGAGGATGAAGAAATTCTTCCTCAAAACTTCCTTGTTGGATCCAATGGTGGAAGACATCTCCCTACAAGTCCAAAATTGGCAACTGCCACCATGACGAGGGGAGTTTTCTTTTTCCCTTCTCCCCCTTTCCCTACTTTTATTGCACTTGTCCATGATCTGTTCACTGTTCTGATTTCTGATCTTATACTTATGACACATTGAGGACACTGTGTAGTTTAAGTGTGGTCTATTGGGGGAGTTTTTTATTTTTCTTTGTTACTTTTTGTTTTCTTGGTTAAATTTTTTCTTTTCTAGGTTATTTTTGTCGTGTCTTGTGTACAGTTTGCATGTTTCTCTTGACTTTTGGACTTTGTTTAGGTTGTAGACTCGTCTTCACTTCCTTGATACTTGGTTTGAAATCCTTGCTTTTCTTTGCTTGGGAAGATGATTATAAGCTAGTTTCTAAGTGTTAAAAGTTGCTTTTAGTATCAATTTTAAGCATGAAAATAACAGTTTTTCAACTGTTATCACAACCCCAAACTTAGAACTTTGCTTGTCCTCAAGCAAACAAGATGTAACTCAATCTTCTACCAATCAATACAATGCTTCACTCCATTCAAAAATCCTCTTTTCAAGATAAGGAAATACTCAATTAAGCTCATGACAAAACCTTCAATCAAGACATGCACATGCTATAGTGTTCACAAAGTCACTTAATATCCAACAAATGCTACTTTTCATGAATGATCAATCAACTAAGCATGGATGTTCATGTGCTCATGGAATCTTTCCTCACTAGATAAAGTGTTTCACTCAAACACACAACTGTATAAGAGGTAATCACTCATTCACTTTACTATCACAATGTCACATAAATTGACTTTGCCTTTCATTTAACCATAATCAAATACATTCACAAGCATGCATCATCACAAGGACTTTTCAATGGCTTATAATGTGGCTAGGCTAACAAGAAAATTGGTTTTTCTAGTTCACAAAACCCTTGAGTTAAGAGAATCATATAACACAATCATTCTTACTTATTCCCAACTTTTCTTTCCATTGAGCTTTGCTTTTTCTTCTCTTTTCTTTTTCTTTTCACATACTTAGTTCTTAGCTCTTAGCTCAATGCTTTCAATTTCCCTTTCATAACTTCCCAGCAACCCCAAACTTGAACATTTGTCAATAACACAAAATATTTTCTACTTAACTCAAGGTAAAGCTTTTCACAAAGGATTTTCAAATCATGTTCAAGGCAAAGGGTTTAAATGATAGAAAACATAGTGCTCTCTTTTGTGGCCTAAAATCATGCATTTGGCTAACAAAAGGGTTACCAACAAATGACCTTGATCATATGATGCAAACAAGCAATTGATTCAATCATAAAAAACCTGGGCAAAGTCATTCATGCTTTCAAAGTAATAACATTCAATCACAAAAACTCTGGAGCTCAAAACCCCACATATAAGCTCATTCACATTCCACATGTAGACATCCTGCTTAGCATCATAATCACAATCACAACAACTTGCATTTGTTCACAAAGCTTGTGAACCACCTGTATAAGCATATCAACATCCATCATCATCAAAGTATCATCAAGCATTACTTATCAAACAACAATCATACGCAAACCATCATAATAGACCAAGTTCAAATTGAGTACATCAAACCCTATTCTAAAAACAAAAGAAAATAAGTTCAAAAATATAAAACCAAACAAAAGCATAAATCCTGCTCTAGTGCTGATGGCATTCATCAGTAAATGCTATCTCAGCTCCTCATTAGTCTGAGCTGTCATCTGTATCCTCCTCTTCTTCCTCATCTTCAGCATCCTCATCATCATCAGCATCATCTTCATCCATCTCCATAGTTGAAGCTTCAGCTGCTCCAGCTCTGCCGCCTTGGGCCTGCTCCTCTGGCCAAGCTACTACATTATGGAACTCCTCCATAGTCCACCTGTGTGCTGAAGGTGTATCATACATTCCAACAATCATCTCAGTAGTGGCCACCTACCCTCTGTGGATAGACTGCAACTGTGCACCTATAAGAGACATATACATGTCTCTCATTTGGAAAGGCTCTGCGTCATGTGTCTCATCAAATGCCTGACTCTGTCCTTGTCCTCTTTCTCTATGAGTACAACGTGGTGGAACTGGTTGAGCTGCCTCCTCAGCTCCACAGTATTGTCTGTAATAGGCCTCATCAATTGCTTTCCTTGGCCTCTCAAATGGTGGAGCAGAAGTATCCACCCCAGCTATTTTGAGTAAATGTGTGATCAAAGAAGGATGTCCTAATGGTGCTTTGTTGTTTGTTGTGTTAGCACACATACTTACCTCATTAGCTATTACCTGCCCAATATTGACATTCAAATTCCTGATCGCACAATAAAGGAGGAGTGCCCTGCTTAGAGTGTTGTCTGAAACATGAGAACATGGCTGAATGTTGGCATGAGAAAATGACATCAAATACTTTGCAAAAGGATTCAAGTCAGTCCTTCTAATGTTTACCATAGAACCAGTTCTGTTTCTCTGAAAATGTCCTCCAGGTATGTATAGAACACTCTCCACATCATCAAAATCACTGCCCTCTTCCATACATAGAGCAAACTGGCACTGCTCACCAGTCCATACTGTACCTAAGAAGCTCTTGATAGAGTCAGTTGGATAATCACCAATCTTCCTTGCATTGGTGTAAAATTCTTTCACCACAACTATATTGGCTGGTGTTGGGTATGTGGCTAGCTTTCCCCAATTCCTTCCCAACAGTTGCTCTCCAAACTGAGGAGCAAAGTTAGGTATCATTCCAACTTTCCTCTCCATAAGAAGCCTCCTATCTTTTACCACATTAAAATGTTTCTCATGTTTGCGAGATAGGAACCTACTAGAGTGAGGTTGTTCTGGTTCCTTTTCTTTCCTTTTGGATGCCATGGTCTTCACTCTTTTGCTTGAAGAGGATGTCATTCCTACATCAAACACAGATTACAAAACCACAAGACATGTTGTTAATCATTAGTAAACCATAAACAACACCCTATTTCCAGGCTAAACCACCGCTGAGGGTTAAAATCACCCCTCAGCGCCACCAGTGCATGAATCCAATACAGAATGCAGCAAAAAATTCAAGTCTGTCAGAGTGCCGCTCAGCGGCAATTTACCCCTTAGCGGTAATTCTGCAGATTTTTGAAAAACCTCTTTTGACCTATCTTAACTCCACCCACATACAATTTTCATGCTTCCAGATCAAAATCAAACAGTTCAATCGGTTCAAACATCAATTAATTCATCAAATCATGCATAGGAATCAAAAACCCCTAAAAATTCATGCTCAAGAACCCTAGAATGAAAAAGGCTTGACTTACTTGGGTGGAGATGCTAAATGAGTAGAGAATGCTTTCAACTTGTGAAGAAATATTTATGCTCTCTCCCAACCCCAAACTTAGATGGAAAACTAGTGAGAAAGTGAGTGGAAAGGAGTGTGTGTGCAAAGAAGAATATGAAAATAGAGGCCAAGGCGCGACTTAGGGTATAAAAATACCCTAATGGGCTTGGGTTCTGCTAAGGGGCAACCTAAGCCCATCTGCGACGCTACCGTTCATCGGTAGTTTGCCGCTCAGCGACACTTTCGTGAAGTGCTCTTCTTCTTCCTAGCTCAACCTAGGTGCCTCCTACTCATGCCCCTCACTTGCTCCCTGCAATAAAACTCTCATATCACTCATGCATCCAAAAGCCCTATCATGCAACTAAAGCAGAACAAACAAAAAATATAATCAATCAACGGGGTTGCCTCCCAGGTAGCGCTTGTTTAACGTCACGAGCTTGACCCAAACATCCACCAACACCCATCAGTAGGTGTCAAATCTAGTATCTTTCAGTAGATACTTCCACCTAGCATCCTTCAGTAGATTCTAAATCCAAAAATTTACAGCAGTAATGTCCAAATTTATAAAAATTTACAAAACCAAAATAAAAATAAAAGAAAAATTGTCCTCAAATCACTGGAATGCCTTCCAGCAAGCACTCTTTTAACGTCACTAGCTTGACCCAATAAAGCTCATGTTCCATCTTCATGGTTGATGTTCATATCACACCAACTCATCAACTGCTTCTGGTCCACTTTTCTGACTCTTCTGGAATGTGGAGACTCTATCTCTATCATCTCATTTTCTTTGTAGTCTTTCACAACCCACAACTTGTTTTTGAACTTCACAGGTTTACCAAGTTGGAGTCGTTCTTGCATCAAGTCATCATGGACCTTTCTTCCTTTCCCAATCTTTTCTTCTTCCAGTACCTGAAACAAAAAACAATGTTTACCTTTTACCTTTGGCGTTTCATCATGATGGCTAGTCATGAGTACATCTTGATATGTAGCTTTATGACTAGCTTCTTCCTCCTGCATCTGCCCCTCTTCTTTGAAGACATCTACAACAACTTTTTCTTCTAGGTCTTGGAATACCACTATGCCTTATCCACATCAATGATGACTTTGGTCGTTTTCATAAACGGTCTTCCGAGAATAAGGGGTATCCTTTCATCCTCCATTTCCATCACCACAAAGTCCACCAAGAACTGTAGTTTGCCTACACAAACTATAACATGCTCTGCTATACCATAGGGATTCTTTGAGGATCCATCTGCCATCAATAAATTCATCTTTATAGGCTTCACATCAAGATCACCAATCTGCTCAAGTAAGGAATAAGGCATTAAATTAACACTTGATCCTAAATCAAGTAAAGCCTTCTTTATCCTTTTCTTCCCTATAACGCATGGAATGCAGAAACCTCCTAGATCTTTTGCTTTTGGAGGGAAAGGCTTCTTTTTCACAGCTTTATACTTCTTTGTCTCATCATCTCTACGTCTTTTCTTTGTAGAGACTTCTTCCTCAGGCTTTGCATAAACTGCAGTATGCTGTAATATCTCCTTAAAAGGTAAATCATCATCCAACATCTTAAAAATTTTTGTAAAATCAAACTCACGATCTGTTGGAAAAGGAAGAATATCTTCACTCTTTATCTCTCTTGTCTCTTTTTTTTCTTTTCTCTCTTCTTTTTCTTTCTTTTCTCTCTCTTCTTTTTCATTCTCTCTTTCTAACTCAATTGTTTCAACATTTGCACTCACTAACACCTTACATTCTTCCCTGGGGTTAACCTCAGTATTAGCCCCAAATTTTTTTTCAGACCTTTCTTCCAACTGCTTAGTAATTTTGCCCATTTGCATCTCCAAGTTCTTAATAGCAGCATCATTGCTCTTTTGAGTGGATGCAGTTGTCTGTATGAATTGCTGAAGAGTTTCTTCCATCCTTATTGATCTTTCATTAAGTTTAGCAATTTGTTGCCATAAGGTTGGTTGTTGCTGTTGCTTATTGAATTGCCCTGATTGTCCAGCTTTCCCACTTTGTCCTTGACAAATACTTGGATGTGGTTTCCACCCTTGATTGAAATTCCCCTGACGGTATGGAAATTGATTGGCCATGAAGTTAACATCCTCTAAAGCTTCTACTGGAAAGGCCCATTGACCATTGATATGGTCACCACCACATAATTCACACATATGTGGTTGAACTTGTGCAACAGTCTTTAACTCTTTTGGCAATTGTGCAAGTGCCTTTATGAGACTCTCTAATTGTTGAGTTATTATCTTGTTCTTAGCTAGCAAGGCGTCATTGGATTGCAACTGTAGAACTCTTTTTTGTTGAATAGGAGCTCCTCTTTCACTATTCAGCTCATTATCATTAGTAGCCATGTTTTCAATTATTTTCGTGGCTTCCTCTTGAGTTTTCCATTTGATATTTCCTCCAACTGAGGCGTCTAGCATCAACTTGGTTTGTGAACCAAGTCCTCCAAGGAAGAATAGGACTACTTCCACTTCGTCAAATCCATGCGTGGGAGTCTTTCTTAGTAGGCTTTTGTATCTATCCCATGCATGACCTAGTAATTCCTTCATGCCTTTCTTAAAAGATGATATCTCTTGATTTCCTTTATTTACCTTGGACTGTGGAAAGTATTTGTTCAAGAACCTTATGACTACATCTTCCCACTCTGTAAACCTCCCTTCTGGAAAAGAATTCAACCAAAGCTTAGTGTTGCCTCCCAATGAGAATGGAAACAGGCTAAGTTTAATTGCTTCGTCAGACACCCCATTTATCTTCACTATATTGCAAATTTCATTAAATGTTGTGAGGTGCTCATATGGGCTTTCATGCGATAACCCATTGAATTGGTTACTCTTAACCAGTTGGATTAATGCAGGTTTCACCTCCATATTAGCTGCATTGACCCTTGGTCTTGCTATGCTATTGAAATGCTGAGGTCCAACCACATTAGTATAATCAACAAGACTCCGTCTGACATTATTATTCTCCATCTCCTTAGTGCTATGGTAAGAACCTTCTGGTGAAGGTTGTAAAAGGATTTCCGGAGGAAGAAAAAGTTCTCTAGATGTACGGATTCTTCTCCTCCGTCTACTTTCGTCTAAACCTTCAAGAAGAGGTTCCGAGGTTTTCTTGCTTCTAGTTCGAATTGCCTCCTGCATACACAAGAAAACAAATCCCTAGAAAAATTTGTTAGCACAAAAAGATATAGAAGAAATAATATAAGAGATAAAAAGATAGAATAAAAACAGAAAAATAAAAATAAAAATGGAAAATAAAATAAAATAAAATAAAAACAGAAAAATAAAATAAAATAAAAATAAAATAAAATAATATAATAACTGAAAAATATAAACAGAAAATAAAAACAGAAATTCAAAATTCAAAATTCAAAATTTCAAAATTCAAAATTCAAAATTCAAGTCAAAGATAATCAATAATCACACAAATGAACTAGTTAAACCACGAGTCCCCGGCAACGACGCAAAAAACTTGATGACAAATTTATGAACATCGAAAAACGGCGCCAAAAACTTGTTTAACCCTTGGCAAGTGTGACTGAATCGTATCAAGTAATAAACTCGGTAAGACCAAGTATCGTTCTTCCAAAGGACTCACGGCCTAGTTAGTTATATGATTTCTTGATTATTGAAGACTTGTGAACAAATTGTTATAAGTTTCAAATGCAAAAGACAAAAAGTAAACATGTATGCATGTGATGATCAATGGGAAAGAAGAACACAAACACTAAACGGATTATATGGATGAGTATGTTGTTGGGGTAATCAATTTCATCTTATTCACTCTCATATATTTTAGGAATTCATCATTCTTTTCATCAATGTTAATGCAACTCTCTAAATTACCTTAAACCCGATGTCTCGGCGAAGAAAGCCTATCCTTAATTATGAGTTCATATAATTCCTAGCATCCCTAATAATTAATTCTGAAGCACAGAAGCTTAAAGGCAACCAACCCTCATATCCCTATGTCTAGGCAATACTGCTTTTGGGAGAATTTCCCCAGTTCTAGATTTCCCCGTATGTGTCCATATCGACAAAATCAATAATCACGACATCGAATGAGTTAAACAATGCATGTTTTGAGCAAAGAGGAAAAACCCTAACAATTAATGAAAGAAAGCATGTATCATAGATATGATGTTTAAACACAAAATTCCATATATGAGAGCTTCAAAAGATTACATTGATTCCCCAACAACAAGAAGAGTTTAGTTCACCATATTCATGGTGAAACTAGATGAAATACAATGAAATAGTGAAAGATAGAACCCTAGAAAGATGAGTAGGTAGCCTTAGCATCCAACATCTTCCTCCAAGGGGTGGAAAGGTGTGTGTTTGCTTCGTAGTTTGCCAAAGATACAAACCCTAGAAAGTCCTAAAGCTTATATACTATTTGCAATATTACAGAAAAGTGGGCCTAAGCCCAAAATACCACCGCTCAGCGGTACCAGCGCAAAGTCAAATCTCCCCTCAGCTGCACTTTCACCCCTCAGCGGAGCCAACGTGTGTTCTTGAGTGCCGCTCAACGGTAAACTGGCGCTGAGCGGTACTTGCGGCTTCTCTTCTTTTGCACTTTTTTGAGTTCTCTTCTGATTCCATTTCTATCCTTCTTCACTTCTTTCATCAAATTCATCTTAAAACCTGCATAAAACACTGAAATCAAGCATAAACCTGTCCAACTCTCTTATTTATGAAAATATGAACAAAAGCATGATTTTAAGCTAGTTTCTAAGTGTTAAAAGTTGCTTTTAGGATCAATTTTAAGCATGAAAATAACAGTTTTTCAACTGTTATCACAACCTACTGCCCATCTCACTCTAAAGGGTATGCCAAAACCTGGAAGTGAACCTCGGGTCTCTATCTAACACGATGTTGGAGGGTACACCATGTAGTCTTACAATCTCCATAATATAAAGTTGTGCCAGCTTTGTCATTGACATCCTTAGACTGATTGCCAAGAAATGAGCACTCTTGGTAAGCCTGTCCTGAATCACCCATATGGCATCATGACCTCTAATCGTGCGTGGTAAATGGGTAACAAAGTCCATGGCTATGTCATCCCACTTTCACTTGGGAACCTCGAACTGCTGTAGCAACCCACCAGGTCTTTGATGCTCGATCTTCGCCTTCTGACAAGTCAAGCAAGAAGCAACAAATTGTGACACGTCTCTCTTCAAACCCGACCACCAGAAGGACTTCTTGAGGTCTTGGTACATCTTGGTCATACCTGGATGCATGCTAAAACGACTTTGATGTCCTTCCTTAAGTATTAATCTTTTTAGTTCTCCATCATTAGGAACACATGTCCTACCTCTGAACCGTAAAAGACCATTCGTCCCTGTATTGAAGTCCTTTCCTTGTTCAGTACCAATTAAATCTACTTTGATCCTTATACTTCCTTACTCACCAATTTAGTGAAAAGAACACTTCCTTCATGACAACTGTAACCAGAAAATGATCACCCTCGAAGAACCTTTCTCAAAACTTCTATGACCTTACAAAACCCTAACAACTCTTCTTTTCCACGATAATCTTGTCACTCAATTTCCTCAACATTGACTCTACTCCTCGAAACGTAAATGCCTGAACGCACTCCTGACTACTAAGAGTTATACTAGACTGTTCCAACTTGCCCTCTACTTCCTTTCTGAGATTCTTTAACCTTGTAGTTCTTCCGACGATTACACTGAGTTCAAACCCCTACTTCTTTAACCAAACCATCACCTGCCTCTTGTACTCCAATCCTTCACAAAAATTATCCAAAAGGAGTTGTTCCCATTAGCTTTGTTTCAAACACCAACCAAAAACCCTTACACCACAAAAACCTGATATTCTCTTCTTCACATATCCATGTTAACCTCTTTTGATTCTCACAACCCTTTTTCTTTACTTTCTAACTTGATCCACGACTGATGTATGACCACTAACATTTCTTCTTGAAACACGAAGCTTCTCTTGAAGACCAAACCTCTAGAAACGGCTTGAAAATAATCGAACCTCCCTTGCGATCACACCCCAAACTTATGAAGAACAACATCATCTCTTCTTCACTTGCGTTTATCAGACTTCCTTGATTCACATAACACTAATTCTCAACTATATCTTAATCAACCTTTAATGCATCACCATTGTTTTCCTTCTCTCAAAATGAGAAACACCTCTGAAAGACTAAAACTCCCTTAGAACAAGGCTTAGAAACGACTCATTCTCTTATAAGGTCAAGCTCCAAACCTGCAAAGAAATTACTTCACATAAACCTCCAACCTAAGCACTTTGATCACCTCGTCGAATGCCACATAATCAAAGAAATCTTCATGGAATTGATGACAAATTTATGAACACCGAAAAACGGCGCCAAAAACTTGTTTAACCCTCGGCAAGTGTGACCGAATCGTATCAAGTAATAAACTCGGTAAGTGTGACCAAAGGACTCACGGCCTAGTTAGTTATATGATTTGTTGATTATTTAAGACTTGTGAACAATTGATTGTAGGTTTTAAATGCAACAGACAATAATTAAACATGTATGCATGAATTTGATCAATGGAAAAGAGGAAATCAAACACTTTAATGTATTAGATGGATGAGTATGTTGTTGGGGTAATCAATTTCATCTTATCCACTCTCATATACTTTAGGAATTCATCATTCTTTTCATCAATGTTAATGCCACTCTCTAAATCACCTTGCAAGAAGGCCTATTGATGACAAATTTATGAACACCAAAAAACGGCTGATAACAGTTGAAAAACTGTTATTTTCATGCTTAAAATTGACACTAAAAGCAACCTTTATGCTTAGAAACTAGCTTGAAATCATGCTTTTATTCATATTTTCAGAAATAAGAGAGCTGGACAGGTTTATGCTTGATTTCAGTGTTTTTGTGCAGGTTTTAAGGTGAATTTGGTGAAAGAAGTGAAGAAGGAGAGAGATGGAATCAGAAAAGACATCAAAAAGTGAAAAAGGAGGAGCCGCAACTACCGCTGAGCGGCAGTTTACCGCTGAGCGGCACTCAGGAAGTCACGTTGGATCCGCTGAGGGGCAGAATGGCCGCTGAGGGGAAGAACCGAGCTCGCGCACTTACCGCTGAGCGATACTTTACCGCTGAGCGGCACACTTATGGGCTTGGGCCTAAATTTTCTGTAATTTTAGAATAGTTGTGACGAAGCAAATACATTCTCTTCCACCCCTTTGAAGGAGGATCTTGGATGCTCAGGCTACCTCTTCACCTTTTTAGGGTTTTATCTTTCCTTATTTCATTATTATTCATCTAGTTTCACCATGAATATGGTGAACTAAACCTTGTATTGTTGTTGGGCAATCAATGTAGTCTTATGAAACTCTCATATATGGAATTTTTTTTACATCTTACATTTAAGACCTATGCTTTCTTTGATCATTAGTTAGGGTTTTTCTTCTTTACTCAATGCTTGCTTTGTTTAACTGATTCACTGCATGATTATTGATTTTGTCGATACGGAAACGTACGGGGAAGTCTAGATCTGGGGAATTTCTCCCAATAATATATTGGTTGCCGTTAAGCTCCTACGCTGAATGAACTAATTATTAGGAATGCTAGGAACCGTATGAACTCGTAATTAGGGAGAAGCTTTCTTGAAAGGTAATTTAGAGAGTGACATTAACAATGATGAATTGAATGTTGAATTCCTAAAATATATGAGAGTGGATAAGATGAAATTGATAAACCCCAACAACATACTCATCCATATATTCCATTGAAAGTGTTTGTATTTTGTTTTAGCCATTGATCAATCTCATGCACACATGTTTATTTTCGTCTTTTGCATAGTAAAATCCAATTATTTCGTTCTTAAGTCTTAGCTAATCAACGAATCACATAACTAAACTAGGCCGTGAGTCCTTTGGGAGAACGATACTTGGTCTTACCAAGTTTATTACTTGAAACGATTCGGTCATACTTGCCGATTGTAAAACAAGTTTGTGACGCCGTATTTCGGTGTTCATAAATTTGTCCATCAAGTTTTTGGCGCCGTTGCCGGGGACTCGTGGTTTAACTGGTTAATTTGTGTGATTATTGATTATCTTTGACTTTAATTTTGAAATTCTGTCTTTATTTTTCTGTTTTTATTTTTCTGTTTTTATTTTTTCTGTTTTTATTTTTCTGTTTTTATTTTATCTTATTTTATTTCTGTTTTTATTTTTCTGTTTTTATTTTATCTTCTCCTATATCTTTTTGTGCTAACCAAAAATTCTAGGGTTTTGTGTTCTTGTGTATGCAGGAGGCAATTCGAACTAGGAGCAAGATAATTGCAGAACCTCTTCTTGAAGGTTTGGACGAGAGTAGAAGGAGGAGAAGAATCAGAACATCTAGAGAACTCTTTCCTTCTCCGGAAACTCTGTTGCAACCATCACCACAGAGTTCTGACCATAGCACAGAAAATATGGAGAACAATAATAACAGAAGAACTCTTGCTGATTACACCAATATAGCTGGACCTCAGCACTTTAACAGTATAGCTAGACCTAGAGTCAATGCAGCTAATATGGAGCTCAAACCAGCGTTGATCCAACTGGTAAAGAGCAATCAATTCAATGGGTTATCTCATGAAAGCCCATATGAGCACCTCACTACATTTAATGAGATTTGCAACACAGTCAAAATCAATGGGGTGCCAAATGAAGCGATCAAACTTAGCTTGTTTCCCTTCTCATTAGGAGGCAATGCTAAGCTTTGGTTAAATTCTTTCTGATGAGTGCATATTTATGCCCACATTTATGTTTGAAAATTAAAATTTTGATGGGATAATTATGTTTAAATGATTTATTTTAAGTGAATTTGTGATGATTGGAATTATTGGGTTTGGGAAATAAAGAGACGTAAAAAGTAAGTTTTAGCGCATAAATTATTCTTGGATGTTCTAATGTTTATTTGTGCAGCTGAGATTATAAAGTCTATTGGTTCAATTGGCAATTCAAGGCCCAAAATCAGGTTTTATTTGGAAAATAATGTACAGATGGGCCAAACAGGCAGACTTTACCCTTGCACCCCCTAAAATCCCTAAATACACTCCTATTTCTGAAACAGGCCAAAGACCAAGCCCAAACACTAAGCCATTTCTACTACACCTCCCTAAGTTTCCTATTCACACCCCTCCTAAGCTAGACTCCACCAGATCATGCCACGTGTCCAAATCCTCCCCACACAGATCTAGCCAACCACATCTCGCCACCTCAGCCCTAACACATGTGCATCATCTTCTCCAAAGAGAAACCCTAATCCAAACCCTAGCCGCCACTGCCGTTCCGCCGTCAACGTCCGCCGTTGCCGCAACCTCGACGCCAGCCGCCGCGACACCACTCTTCTCAAGCGCAAACCATCTTCATCTTCTCCCAAACGCGTCTCCATCAACGCCAACCTCCATCCACCATCACTGTAACACCATGGGAACCTGCACACAGCAAAACCCAGAACAAGAAATCGCCACTACAACCACCGTGGAAGCTCCACAATCTCGAGCCTCTCCTCTTTTCCTCACGGCACGCAGACGGCAAAAGGGGGAAGCCCTTTCCCCAATTCTGAACCCTAATTTTGGGAAGGAAGGAGCCTGACACGTGTCGAGCTCCCATTGGGCGCGTCCTCCTCTGGTCAAAGTTGGTCAATAAGCCTTCTCTGGTCAAAGTCTGGTCAACTGAGGGGATTTCTTGCAATTTCAGAAATTCAGAAGGGGCTAAAGTGCAGATAGAGACAATTTCAGGGCATTTGTGTAATTTTGGAAATTCAGAAAAGCTAAAAGATAAAATTCAGTTGTTTAATTAATTTAATTTGGGAATATCAACCGAAAATATCTTCCAAATAATGTTATAATTATCTAAATCTTTTAGTTATTTGGAAGATATAAGATAAAAGATTCTATCAACTGAATACTCAGAGTCCAAGCCCAATCAAGCCCTATATAAAGAGACCTAGGGACTTCACTAAATTCATTCTCTCATACTCCTCTCACTTTTCTTTCATCTTGTATTCAACTCCATTCTTGGACAACTAAGCATCTAGGGCTATTCTGCTGTAATTCCATTATGGATTCTGAGGTTAGAGTGATTTAATGCAATTGTTTACTTTGGTTATTAATTTAAGTGTTCTCTCTCTATGTCTTTCATCTCTCTATCTTGTTAAAAGCAAAGATTTTTGCATCATAATGTGTTTGAATCTACATGCATATTGATTTTATGAGTTTTAGGGTTTCTAGGTTTAAATTGAGAATCTACTTTGATTTAATTTAGGAACTTTCATATGATTAAATGGTTTTTACTATCAACTGAGAATGTACTTTGATTGATTAGTAATAATTTCAACTATAATCAATTGAGAATTTACTTTGATTGATTAGCTTTTAATTTGGTTAGGAGATTTAAGAATAGACATGATTAAACACAATAGAATTTGATTGAGAATGTACTTTGGTTGAATTTATTGTGAATAATCTAGAAAGGTTTTGCATTTGATTGAGAATTTACTTTGGTTAAATGCATGATCGCCCTAAAATTAATTAAGAATGTACTTTAATTAATTTGAAACTTAAACAATAATCAATTGAACAATTATCCGTGAATAACCGATGATGAATCTATCTTGGAAAAGCAGTGGAATTAGCCTATTTAATCATAACTATTTTTAAGTTTATTATTTGTTCTTTAAACATTCTCCAAACATCATTTTTATTCATAAGCATTGCATAGCATAAGAGTCAGATATTCAAAAGCCATTCCGTGTTCGTTGGGAGACGACTCAGGGTTACTTTAGCCCTATCTACCTTCTTATACTACTTGGCAATACTGAAGTTGCCTTGAAAAGTAGTACTAATTTGATAGGTTCAACGACAGCTTATCAAATTTCCCAGAAGGAAGTTTCACAGAGTGGGAAGCAGTGGTAACCAAGTTTCTAAATAAATACTTTCCACAATCAAAGGTGACTAAAGCCAAGCAAGAGATTTCTTCATTCAGGCAGGGCAGGGAAGAATCACTGGGGCATGCATGGGATAGATACAAAAGCTTGTTAAGGAAAACACCCACGCATGGCAATGATCAAGGATCATGACAATGAATGAGTTAAACAATGCAAGCATTAAGCAAAGAGGAAAAACCCTAACTACTGATGAAAGAAAGCATGTATCTCAAATAAGATGTTTAAACACAAATTCCATATATGAGAGTTTCACAAGATTACATTGATCCCCCAACAACAATACAAGGTTTAGTTCGCCATATTCATGGTGAATCTAGATGAACAATAATGAAAGAATGAAAGATAAAACCCTAGAAAGGTAGAGATGTAACCTGAGCATCCAAGATCTTCCTTCAAAGGGGTGGAAAAGAGAGTGTTTTCTTCGTCCCAGCCAAAGATACCAACCCTAGGAATACCTAAAGCTTATATATTGTTCGTAATAATACAGAAAATTAGGCCCAAGTCCAAAATAGTGCCACTCAGCGGTAAGTGCGTGAGTTGGTTTCCTCCCCTCAGCGGCCTTTGCACCCCTCAGCGGTAAACTGCCACTGAGCGGTGGTTGCGGCTTCTCCATTTGCACTATTTAATGTCTTTTCTGATTCCATTCCTATCCTTCTTCACTTCTTTCACCAAATTCACCTTAAAACCTGCATAAAACACTGAAATCAAGCATAAACCTGTCCAGCTCTCTTATTTCTAAAAATATAACCAAAAGCATGATTTCAAGCTAGTTTCTAAGTGTTAAAGGTTGCTTTTAGTATCAAATTTAAGCATGAAAATAACAGTTTTTCAACTGTTATCACAACCCCAAACTTAGAACTTTGCTTGTCCTCAAGCAAACAAAATGTAACTCAATCTTCTACCAATCTGTACAATTATTTACTTCATTCAAAAATCCTCTTTTCAAGATAAGTAAAAACTTCAATGAAACTCATGACAAAGATTTCAATCAAGATGTGCACATGCTTTGGGTGTTCACTAAATCACTTAATATCCAACACATGCTATTTTTCATGAATGATCAATCAACTAAGCATGGATGTTCATGTGCTCATGGAATATTTCCTCACTAGGTAAAGTGTTTCTCTCAAACACAAGTGTATAAGAGGTAATCACTCATTCACTCTACTATCACAGTGTCACATGAATTGACTTTGCCTTTCATTTAACCACGATCAAATAAATTCAAGAGCATGCGTCATCACAAGGACTTTTTCAATGGCTTATCATGTGGCTGGGCTAACAAGAAAATTGGTTTTTCTAGATCACAAAACCCTTGAGTTAAGAGAATCATATAAACACAATCATTCTTACTTTTCCCAACTTTCCTTTGCATTGAGCTTTGCTTTTTCTTTTCTTTTCTTTTCTTTCTATTTTCACATACTTAATTCTTAGCTCTTAGCTCAATGCTATCAATTTCCCTTTTTATTTTCCAACAACCCCAAACCTTAACATTTATCAATACCACATAATATTTTCTACTTAACTCAAGGTAAAGCTTTCAACAAGGGTTTTAAATTTATGTCCAAGGCTAAGGGTTCAAATGATAGAACACATAGTGTTCTCTTTTAGTGGCTTATTTCATGCAATTTTGGCTAATATAAGGGTTTCCAACAAACGGCCTTGATCATATAATGCAAACAAGCAAGTAATCCAATCATAGAAAACCTGGGCAAAGTTATTCATGCTTCCAAAGTAATAACTTCAAAGTAATAACTCTGGAGCTCAAAACCTCACATAAAAGCTCATTCACAGTTGACATACACTTCCTGCTTAATATCACAATCACAATCATAATAACTTGCATTTGTTCACAAAGCTTGTGAATCACCGTATAAGCATGTAATGTACATATCTCAAAATCAATCCATATCAAAGCATCATTCAAGCATTACTTATCAAACAATCACAATCATCAGCAAACCATCATAACAGATAAAGTTTCCAATTGAGTACATCGAACCCTAAACAAAAATAAATAAATAAGACAAATCCTGCTTTAGTGCTTTGAAAAACTCAGCCCCATCAATGATGCTCTCTCCCAACCCCAAACTTAGATGAACAACAAGTAAGAAAGTGAGTGGAAAAAAAATTTTCTCAAAAGGGGTGAGGGAAAAGTTGTAGAAAACTATGGAAAAGTATGTAAGAGTGTGTGTGCAGAGAAAAATCTAAAAGGAGAGGCCAAGGCACAACTTAGGGTATACAAATACCTGATAACAGTTGAAAAACTGTTATTTTCATGCTTAAAATTGATACTAAAAGCAACCTTTAGACTTAGAAACTAGCTTGAAATCATACTTTTATCCATATTTTCAGAAATAAGAGAGCTGGACAGGTTTATGCTTGATTTCAGTGTTTTTGTGTAGATTTTAAGGTGAATTTAGTGAAAGAAGTGAAGAATGAGAGAGATGGAATCAGAAAAGGAATCAAAGAGTGCAAAAGGAGAAGCCGAAGGCACCGCTCAGCGGCATTTTACCGCTGAGCGGCACTCAGAAGGTCACGGGAGGTCCGCTGAGGGGCAAAATGGCCAATGAGGGGAAGAAAAGAGACGCGCACTCACCGCTGAGCGGTACTTTACCGCTGAGCGGCACACTTATGGGCTTGGGCTTAGATTTTTTGTAATTTTAGAATAGTATATAAGCTTTAGGACGTCCTAGGGTTTGTATCTTTGGCAGAAACGAGGCAAACACTTTCTCTTCCACCCCTTTGAAGGAGGATCTTGGATGCTCAGGCTACCTCTTCACCTTTATTGGGTTTATTCTTTCATACTTTCATTGTAATTCATCTAAGTTCACCATGAATATGGTGAACTAAACCTTGTATGTTTGTTGGGGAATCAATGTAATCTCTTGAAGCTCTCATATATGGAATTTATGCTTGCATCTTAATCTAAGATTTATGCTTTCTTTCATCATTAGTTAGGGTTTTTCCTCTTTGCTTAATGCTTGCATTGTTTAACTCATTCGATGCATGATTATTGGTTTTGTCGATACGGGAACGTACAGGGAAGTCTAGATCCGGGGAATTTCTCCCAATATGATATTGGTTGTCGTTAAGCTCCTGCACTTATCAACTGATCATTAGGAATGCTAGGAATTGTATGAACTCGTGATTAGGGAGAAGCCTTCTAGAAAGGTACTTTAGAGAGTGGCATTAACAATGATGATTTGAATGTTGAATTCCTAAAATATATGAGAGTGGATAAGATGAAATTGACCCCCAACAACATATTCATTCATATATTTCATTGAAAGTATTTATTTTTTGTTTTAACCATTGATCAAAACTTCATGCATACATGTTTATTTTCTGTCTTGCATATTAAACTCCAAATATTTCGTCTTTAAGTCTTAGCTAATCAAGAAATCACATAACTAAACTAGGCCGTGAGTCCTTTGGGAAGAACGATACTTGGTCTTACCAAGTTTATTACTTGAACGATTCGGTCATACTTGCCGATTGAAAAACAAGTTTGTGACATCATATTTTGGTGCTCATAAATTTGTCCATCAAGTTTTTGGCGCCGTTGCCGGGGACTCATGGTTTAACTGGTTAATTTGTGTGATTATTGATTATCTTTGACTTTAATTTTGAATTTCTGTTTTTATTTTTCTGTTTTTATTTTTTTTCTGTTTTTATTTTTATTTTATTTTATTTTCTGTATCTTATATCTTCTCCTATATCTTTTTGTGCTAACAAATATTTTCTAGGGTTTTGTTTTCTTGTGTATGCAGGAGGCAATTCGAACTAGGAGTAAGAAAACAACAGAACCTCTTCTTGAAGGTCTAGACGAGAGTAGAAGGAGAAGAAGAATCAGAACGTCTAGAGAACTTTTCCCTTCTCCAGAAACTCTCTTACAATCATCACCACAAGGTTCCGTTCATAGCACAGGAAGTATGGAGAACAATAATGCTAGAAGAACTCTTGCAGATTACACTAATATAGCTGGACCTCAGCATTTTAACATCATAGCTAGACCTAGAGTCAAAGCAGCCAATATGGAGGTCAAACCAGCACTAATTCAACTGGTGAAGAGTAATCAATTTAATGGGTTATCTCATGAAAGCCCATATGAGCACCTTACTACCTTTAATGAGATTTGCAACACAGTCAAGATTAATGGGGTGCCAGACGAAGCTATCAAACTTAGCTTGTTTCCTTTCTCATTGGGAGGCAATGCTAAGCTTTGGTTGAATTCTTTTCCAGAAGAAAGTTTCACAGAGTGGGAAGCAGTGGTCACAAAATTTTTAAACAAGTACTTCCCACAATCTAAGGTGACTAAAGGCAAGCAAGAGATTTCTTCATTCAAGCAGGGCATGGAAGAATCACCGGGGCATGCATGGGATAGGTATAAAAGCTTGTTACGTAAAACTCCTATGCATGGTTTCAAAGAAGAAGAAGTAGTCCTAACTTTCCTTGGAGGGCTTGGTTCACAAACCAAGATGATGCTGAACGCCTCAGCAGGAGGCAATATTAAATGGAAAACTCCAGAGGAAGCAACTGAAATTATTGAAAATATGGCTACTAGTGACAACGAACTCAATATTGAAAAAGGAGATCTTAGTCAGAAGGAGTTGTTACAATTAAATGAGGCTTTGCTTATCCAAAATAGAATTATCTCTCAACAGCTTGAAGAAGTAACCATGAAACTTTCTCAAATACCACAGGAAATACAACAGGTTTCAATGGTTCAAGAGCAACAAAAATGGCAGATGCAATTTACTCCAGTTGAGAAAACAACAAAGCTTGAAGAGACTTTCCAGAGATTCTTAAAGACAAATGCGTCTTATTGTCATAATGTGGATGCTGCATTTAAAAAAATGGAGGGTTATGTTGAGAGAATAGTTGACGAGATGAAACATGCTAATCTTGGAAAGGAGTGTAAAACTGTTGTGACTAGAAGTGGTAGAGTGTTAGAGGAGAGACAAAAAGAGAGAAAGGAGAAAGAAAATGAGAGTGAGAGTGAAAAAGAAACATGTGAGTGGAAAGAAAGAGTTGAGAGAGAGAAAAAGAAAAAAGAAGAAGAGGAGAGGAGAGAAAAAAATGAGAGAGAAGAAAGACAGAAAGAAAAAGAGTATGAAAAGCCACTTCCTTATCCAAAGGGTTATTCAAGGAAGGAGAAAGAAAAGCAGTTGGAAAGATTCATGGAACTGTTTAAGAAGTTGGAGATTACTATACCATTCTCTGAAGCATTGCAACAGATGCCAGCATATGCAAAATTCTTGAAGGAACTTCTCACAAAGAAACACAAGTACATTGAGAAGGAAACTATCAATATACAGGGTAATTGCAGTGCAATCATACAGAAACTACCTCCTAAACTTAAAGACCCAGGAAGCTTCACTATTCCATGCACCATAGGAGATGTGAAAGTTGGAAGAGCATTGATTGATTTGGGAGCTAGCATTAATCTAATGCCGCTATCCATGTGCAGAACAATTCAGGGGTTGGAAATTAAACCAACCAGAATGGCTCTTCAATTGGCAGACAGGTCTCTTAAATATCCATATGGAGTGGTTGAAGATGTTCTAGTGAAGGTAGACAAATTTGTATTTCCAGTAGATTTCATTGTGATGGAGATGGAAGGAACTAGTGATGTTCCTCTTATTCTTGGGAGACCTTTTATGAAGACTGCTAGAGTTTTGATTGATGTAGAGAATGGTAAGCTTAAATTGAGAGTTGAGGATGAAGAAGTCACTTTTGATGTATCCAAGGCCATGACATATCCAAATGATGACAAAGCATGTTTTCAATTTGATGAACTTGATGAAGTTTGTATGGTTCGAGAAAGAATGGTGCGAAATATTTCTCCATTGGAAAAAACTCTCATTGATGCATGTGAAGATTTAGATGAAGAAGAAGAGAAATTGATTGATGAATGTCTGAGGGACTTGGAAACATTGAAAAAGAGTTCAGAGGAAGATCCAATATTTGAAATAATTGATAAGGAAGAAACAATCAAAGCACAGTCGCCAGAATTAAAAAGATTGCCATCACATCTGAAATATGTGTTCTTAGAAGAAGATGGAACAAAGCCAGTTATCATCAATAACTCCTTATCTCTACAAGAAGAAGAGCAATTGATAGAAATTCTGAAAGCCAACAAAGAAGCAATTGGATGGTCAATATCAGATCTTAAAGGTATTAGCCCAACTTATTGCATGCACAAAATTTTTATGGAAGAAGATTATAAACCAAGTGCTCAACCATAGAGAAGGTTAAATCCTGTTATGAAGGAGGTGGTCAGAAAAGAAGTGTTGAAACTGCTAGAAGCGGGTATCATCTATCCAATTTCTGATAGTGAATGGGTGAGTCCAGTACAGGTGGTTCCAAAGAAAGGTGGGATGACAGTAATTTATAATGATAAGAATGAACTTATTCCTACTCGGACAGTCACTGGTTGGCGTATGTGCATTGATTACAGGAAGCTTAATAAAGCTACTAGGAAAGATCATTTTCCTCTTCCATTCATGGATCAGATGCTAGAAAGGTTATCAGGGCAGGCTTTCTATTGTTTTCTAGATGGATATTCTGGATATAATCAAATTGTGGTAGATCCAAAAGACCAGGAGAAGACGGCTTTTACTTGTCCTTTTGGTATCTTTGCATATAGAAAGATGCCTTTTGGATTATGTAATGCCCCAGCTACGTTTCAGAGGTGTATGCAGGCAATCTTTGCGGATCTGTAAGAAAAATGCATTGAAGTATTCATGGATGATTTCTCGGTTTTTGGAAACTCTTTTCAAAGATGTTTAGCTAATTTGAACATTGTCCTCAAAAGATGTGTTCAGACAAATCTGGTTTTGAATTGGGAGAAATGTCATTTCATGGTAACTGAAGGAATTGTATTGGGGCATAAAATCTCTGCTAAAGGAATTGAGGTAGACAAAGCTAAAGTAGAAGTTATTGAGAAACTACCTCCACCAATAAATGTAAAGGGGATTAGAAGTTTTCTTGGTCATGCTGGGTTTTATAGAAGATTTATCAAAGATTTCTCAAAAATTGCTAAACCATTGAGTAATCTTTTGATGAAGGATGCTCCTTTTGTGATGAATGAAGACTGCCTGAAAGCTTTTGATATATTGAAGGAGAAGCTAGTGTCAGCTCCAGTAATTGTAGCACCAGATTGGAATCAAAATTTTGAATTAATGTGTGATGCAAGTGATTATGCAATAGGAGTTGTCCTTGGCCAAAGGAAAGAACGGAAGTTTCATCCAATTTATTATGCTAGCAAGGTGTTGAATGATGCTCAATTGAATTATGCTACCACAGAGAAAGAGTTTCTTGCTATTGTATATGCTCTAGAAAAATTTAGACCTTATCTTATTGGGTCTAAGGTGATTGTCTATACAGATCACGCAGCTATCAAATATTTGTTGACAAAACCAGATTCTAAGCCACGTCTGATTAGATGGGTACTACTATTGCAAGAGTTTGATGTAGAAATCCGAGATAAGAAAGGAAGTGAGAACTTAATTGCTGATCATTTGTCACGGTTAGTCAACAATGAGGTCACTAGCAAGGAATCTGAAATCTGGGAATCCTTTTCAGATGAATCACTAATGTATATTCAGCAGAGGCCCTGGTTTGCTGATATGGCGAATTTCAAAGCTGCAAGAGTCATGCCGGAAGACTTAACTTGGCAACAGAGAAAGAAATTTCTGCATGATGCCAAGCAGTTTGTGTGGGACGATCCATATTTGTTCAAAATTGGAGCAGATAATCTTCTAAGGAGATGTGTTACAAATGAAGAAGCAGAAGGAATTCTTTGGCATTGTCATGATTCACCTTATGGAGGACATTTTAATGGAGAAAGAACAGCAGCAAAAGTCCTTCAATCAGGATTTTATTGGCCAACTTTATTTAAAGATGCTCATAATCATGCTAGGAATTGTGACAAATGTCAAAGAGCAGGGACAATCACTAAACGTCATGAGATGCCTTTACAAGGTATTTTAGAGGTTGAGGTTTTTGATTGTTGGGGTATTGACTTTGTTGGACCCTTCCCTCAATCTTTCAACAATGAATATATTCTGGTAGCAGTGGATTATGTGAGTAAATGGGTGGAAGCATTGGCTTGTCCTAAAAATGATGCTAGCACGGTAATTAAATTCCTGAAGAGGCAGATATTCTCACGTTTTGGCACTCCAAGAGTGTTGATTAGTGATGGAGGATCTCATTTTTGCAATTATCAGCTAGAGAAAGTACTCAAACACTATGGAGTAAAGCATAAGGTAGCTGCACCTTATCATCCACAAACCAATGGACAAGCTGAGGTATCTAACAGGGAGATAAAAAGAATCCTGGAAAAAACCGTGACTTCATCAAGGAAGGATTGGTCTCTCAAATTGGATGATGCTCTTTGGGCTTATAGAACAACAATGAAGACGTCTATGGGATTATCACCATTTCAATTAGTCTATGGGAAAGCATGTCATTTGCCAGTTGAATTGGAGCATAGAGCATTATGGGCTTTGAAATTCTTGAATTTTGATCCTTATGAAACTCAATGCACACGCAGAAGGCAGATTTTGGAGCTTGAAGAAATGCGGTTACATGCGTATGATTCATCCAAGGCTTACAAAGACAAGATTAAATTTTATCATGACAGGAAATTGGTGAATAGAGTTTTTAATCCAGGACAACAGGTACTATTGTTCAATTCAAGATTGAAGATATTTCCTGGGAAGCTGAAGTCAAAATGGACAGGACCATTTGTGATAAAAGAAGTGCATCCACATGGAGCAATTGAAATATTTAATCCATCTGCTAATGATCCACAGAAAAGTTGGGTGGTAAATGGTCAACGTCTCAAGCCCTATCTAGGGGGAGAGGTGCAACAATTTTCCACAATGATGTTGTTGGTTGATCCTTGAAAGTTTGGGTCAGGCTCGGGACGTTAAACAAGCGCTTACTGGGAGGCAACCCAGTATCTTGTAAGTAATTGTTTTTGTTTTTGTTTTTAGATTAGATTTGATGTACTCTATTGAACACCTGGTTTGTTATGATGGTTTGCTATTAACTGTGATTGTGTGATAAGTACTGCTTGATGATGCTTATTGATTGATTGATGTTGAGATAGATGTGCATATTAAAATGCTTATACAGGTGATTCACAAGCTTTGTGAACAAATGCATGATATTATGATTGTGATTGTGAGATTAAGCAGGATGTGTATGTCAAATGTGAATGAGCTTATATGTGAGGTTTTGAGCTCCAGAGTTTTGGTATGATTGAATGCTATTAATTTGAAAGCATGAATGATTTTGCCCAGGTTTTCTATGATTGAATCAATTGCTTGTTTTGCATCATGTGATCAAGGCCATTTGTTGGAACTTTTTTTTATTGGCCAAATTCATAAAGTTAGCCTACTAAAAGAGAACACGTTGTGTTCTATCCTTTGAACCCTTAGCCTTGAACATACACTGAAAACCTTTGATTGAAAATCTTTACCTTGAGTTAAGTAGAAGATCTTGTATGGTATTGTTAAATGTTCAAGTTTGGGGTTGTTGGGAAAACATGAAAAGAAAAGCATTGAGCTAAGAGCTAAAAAGTAAGAATATGCAAAGAGAAAAGAAAAAGAAGTAAAGCTCAATGCAAATGCAAAGGTAAAAGAAAGTTGGGAATGAATAAGATGATTGTGTTGTTATGATTCTCTTAACTCAAGGATTTTGTGATCCAGAAAAACCAATTTTCTTGTTAGCCCAGCCACATTATAAGCCATTGAAAAGTCCTTGTGATGATGCATGCTTGTGAATGTTTTTGATTGTGGTAAAATGAAAGGTAAAGTTGATTCATGTGACATTGTGATAGTACAGTGAAGGAGTGAAACACTTTACCTCTTATACACTTGTGTGTTGAGTGAAACACTTTACCTAGTGAGGAAATAGTCCATAAGCACATGAACATCCATGCTTAATTGATTGATCATTCATGAAAAATAGCATTTGTTGGAATTTAAATGACTTTGTGAACACTAAAGCATGTGCACATCTTGAATGAACTCTTGGTCATAAGTTTGAGTGAAGTTGTTATTTATCTTGAAAAAGAGGATTTTTGAATGAGTGAACCATCATATGAATTGGTTGGAGATTGAGTTACATTTTGTTTGCTTGAGGACAAGCAAAGTTCTAAGTTTGGGGTTGTGATAACAGTTGAAAAACTGTTATTTTCATGCTTAAAATTGATACTAAAAGGAACCTTTAGACTTAGAAACTAGCTTGAAATCATACTTTTATCCATATTTTCAGAAATAAGAGAGCTGGACAGGTTTATGCTTGATTTCAGTGTTTTTGTGCAGATTTTAAGGTGAATTTAGTGAAAGAAGTGAAGAATGAGAGAGATGGAATCAGAAAAGGAATCAAAGAGTGCAAAAGGAGAAGCCGAAGGCACCGCTCAGCGGCATTTTACCGCTGAGCGGCACTCAGAAGGTCACGGGAGGTCCGCTGAGGGGCAAAATGGCCAATGAGGGGAAGAAAAGAGACGCGCACTCACCGCTGAGCGGTACTTTACCGCTGAGCGGCACACTTATGGGCTTGGGCTTAGATTTTTTGTAATTTTAGAATAGTATATAAGCTTTAGGACGTCCTAGGGTTTGTATCTTTGGCAGAAACGAGGCAAACACTTTCTCTTCCACCCCTTTGAAGGAGGATCTTGGATGCTCAGGCTACCTCTTCACCTTTATTGGGTTTATTCTTTCATACTTTCATTGTAATTCATCTAGGTTCACCATGAATATGGTGAACTAAACCTTGTATGTTTGTTGGGGAATCAATGTAATCTCTTGAAGCTCTCATATATGGAATTTATGCTTGCATCTTAATCTAAGATTTATGCTTTCTTTCATCATTAGTTAGGGTTTTTCCTCTTTGCTTAATGCTTGCATTGTTTAACTCATTCGATGCATGATTATTGGTTTTGTCGATACGGGAACGTACGGGGAAGTCTAGATCCGGGGAATTTCTCCCAATATGATATTGGTTGTCGTTAAGCTCCTGCACTTATGAACTGATCATTAGGAATGCTAGGAATTGTATGAACTCGTGATTAGGGAGAAGCCTTCTAGAAAGGTACTTTAGAGAGTGGCATTAACAATGATGATTTGAATGTTGAATTCCTAAAATATATGAGAGTGGATAAGATGAAATTGACCCCCAACAACATATTCATTCATATATTTCATTGAAAGTATTTATTTTTTGTTTTAGCCATTGATCAAAACTTCATGCATACATGTTTATTTTCTGTCTTGCATATTAAACTCCAAATATTTCGTCTTTAAGTCTTAGCTAATCAAGAAATCACATAACTAAACTAGGCCGTGAGTCCTTTGGGAAGAACGATACTTGGTCTTACCAAGTTTATTACTTGAACGATTCGGTCATACTTGCCGATTGAAAAACAAGTTTGTGACATCATATTTTGGTGCTCATAAATTTGTCCATCAATACCCCTAATGGGCTCGGGTTCCGTTGAGGGGCAGCAACCCAAGCCCCTTCTGCGACACTACCGCTCAGCAGTAGTTTGCCGCTCAGCGGCACTTACGGGAAGTGTTCTTCTTCTTAGCTTGACCCAGATGCGTCCTAAACATACCCCTCACTGGCTCCATGCAATAAAATTTTCAGATCACTCATGCACAACCCTATTATGCAACTAAAGCAGGATCCAAACAAAAAAATACAGATAAGTCAACCAACTGGGTTGCCTCCCAGGTAGCGCTTGTTTAACGTCACGAGCCTGACCCAAAATCCTCCAGCACCCTTCAGTAGGTGCAAATATTCCTTACCAACACCCATCAGTAGGTGTATACAAACATAGTATCCTTCAGTAGATACTCTTCCGCGTAACATCCATCAGTAGATGTAACCCTATAACAAACTTATAACAAAAACAAAAAAATAAACTATCCAAAAGTTCAAAATTACATCACCAAACCAAAAATTAAAAGTCCTTAAATCACTGGGTTGCCTCCCAGCAAGCGCTCTTTTAACGTCATTAGCTTGACCCAAAATTTCAAAGATCAACCAACTGCATCATTGTGGACAATTGTTGCCTCCCAGCTTTTCTGTGGATCATCAGCGGTTGGATTAAATATTTCAATTGCTCCATGTGGATGCACTCCTTTTACTACGAATGGTCCTGACCATTTTGTCTTCAATTTCCCAGGAAATATCTTCAATCTTGAATTGAATAATAGTACCTGTTGTCCTGGATTAAAAACTTTATTTACCAGCTTCCTGTCATGATAGAATTTGATCTTATCTTTATAAGCCTTGGATGAATCATATGCATGTAATCACATTTCTTCAAGCTCCAGAATCTGCCTTCTGCGTGTGCTTTGAGTTTCATGAGGATCAAAATTCAAAAATTTCAAAGCCCACAACGCTTTATGCTCCAATTCTACTGGCAAATGACATGCTTTCCCATAAACTAATTGGAACGGTGATAATCCCATAGACGTCTTCATTGTCGTCCTATAAGCCCAAAGAGCATCATCCAGCTTTACTGACCAATCCTTTCTTGATGAAGTCACTATTTTTTCTAGGATCCTTTTTATTTCTCTGTTAGATACCTCAGCTTGTCCATTGGTTTGTGGATGATAAGGTGCAGCCACCTTATGTTTCACTCCATAATGTCTAAGTACTTTTTCTAGTTGATAATTGCAAAAATGAGATCCCCCATCACTAATCAACACTCTTGGAGTTCCAAAACGCGAAAATATCTGCTTCTTCAAAAATTTAATTACTGTGCTAGCATCATTTTTAGGACAAGCTAATGCTTCCACCCATTTACTCACATAATCTACTGCTACCAAAATATATTCATTGTTGAAAGATGGAGGAAAGGGTCCCACAAAGTCAATACCCCAACAATCAAAAATCTCAACCTCTAAAATGCCTTGTAATGGCATCTCATGACGTTTAGTGATTGTCCCTGCTCTTTGACACTTATCACAATTTTTAGCATGATTATGAGCATCTTTAAATAAAGTTGGCCAATAAAATCCTGATTGAAGAACTCTTGCTGCTGTTCTTTCTCAATTAAAATGTCCCCCATAAGGTGAATCATGACAATGCTAGAGAATCCCTTCTGCTTCTTCATTTGTCACACATTTCCTCAGAAGATTATCTGCTCCAATTTTGAACAAATAAGGATCATCCCAGACGAACTGCTTGGCATCATGTAAAAATTTCTTTCTTTGTTGCCATGTTAAAACTTTTGGCATGACCCTTGCAGCTTTGAAATTAGACATATCAGTGAACCACGGCCTTTGCTGAATATACATGAGTGCTTCATCTGAAAAAGATTCCCAGATCTCTGATTCCTTCCTAGTGACCTCTTTGTTGAATAATCATGATAAATGATCAGCAATCAAGTTCTCACTCCCTTTCTTATCACGGATCTCCACATCAAATTCTTGCAAGAGTAGTACCCATCTAATCAGACGTGGCTTAGAATCTGGCTTTGTCAACAAGTATTTAATAGCTGCATGATCTGTATAAATAATCACCTTAGACCCAATAAGATAAGGTCTAAATTTCTCTAGAGCATACACTATGGCTAGAAATTCTTTTTCTGTGGTAGCATAATTCAACTGAGCATCATTCAAAACTTTGCTGGCATAATAAATTGGATGAAAAATCCTCTCTGCTCGCTGGCCAAGAACAACTCCTATTGCATAATCACTTGCATCACACATTAGCTCAAAATTTTTATTCCAATCTGGAGCTATAATTACTGGAGCTGACACTAATTTGCTCTTCAATATGTCGAAAGCTTTCAAACATTCTTCATTCATCACAAAAGAAGCATCCTTCATAAGAAGATTACTCAATGGTTTAGCAATTTTTGAGAAGTCTTTAATGAATCTTCTATAAAATCCAGCATGACCTAGAAAACTCCTGATCCCCCTTACATTTGTTGGTGGAGGTAATTTCTCAATGACTTCCACTTTTGCTTTATCTACCTCAATCCCTTTAGCAGAAATTTTATGTTCCAGCACAATTCCTTCCTTTACCATAAAATGACATTTCTCCCAATTAAGAACAAGATTTGTCTCAACACATCTTTTAAGAACGATATCCAAATTCACCAAACACCTTTGGAAAGAATTTCCAAAAACTGAAAAATCATCCATGAAGACTTCAATACACTTTTCTAAGAGATCTGCAAAAATTCCCTGCATACACCTTTGAAAGGTAGCTGGAGCATTACAGTATCCAAATGGCATCTTCCTATAAGCAAAGATACCAAAAGGACAAGTAAAAGTTGTCTTCTCTTGGTCTTTTGGATCTACCACAATTTGATTGTATCCAGAATATCCATCAAGAAAGCAATAGAAAGCTTGACCTGCTAATCTTTCTAACATCTGGTCCATGAAAGGAAGAGGAAAATGATCCTTCCTAGTGGATTTATTTAGATTTCTGTAATCAATGCACATACGCCATCCAGTAACTGTCCGAGTGGGAATAAGTTCATTCTTATCATTGTGAATTACTGTCATTCCGCCTTTCTTTGGAACCACCTGAACTGGACTTACCCATTCACTGTCAAAGATTGGATAGATAATACCAGCTTCTAAAAGTTTCAACACTTCTTTTCTGACCACCTCCTTCATTACAGGGTTTAACCTTCTCTGTGGTTGAGCACTCGGTCTATAATCCTCTTCCATAAAAATCTTATGCATACAATAAGTTGGGCTAATACCTTTGAGATCTCATATTGACCACCCAATTGCTCCTTTATTTGCTTTCAGAATTTCTATCAACTGTTCTTGTTCTTGTAGAGACAAAGAATTACTGATAATAACTGGCTTTTTTCATCTTCTTCTAGAAAAACATACTTCAGATGTGCTGGGAGTCTTTTTAATTCTGGCTACTTTACTTTGACTTCTTCTTCCTTATCAATTATTTCAAATTTTGTATCTTCCACTGGAATCTTCTTCAATGTTTCCAAGTCCATCAAACACTCTTCAACTAATCTTTCTTCTCCTTCATCTAGATCTTCACAAGCATAGATAAGAGTTTTTTCTAATGGAGAAACAGACCTCACCATCTTTTCTTGTATCATACAAACTTCATCAAGTTCGTCAAATTGAAAACATGCCTTATCATCATTTGGATATGTCATGGCTTTGAATACGTCAAAAGTGACTTCTTCATCATGAACTCTCAATTTCAGCTTACCATTCTCCACATCAATTAAAACTCTAGTAGTCTTCATAAAAGGTCTCCCAAGAATGAGAGATACATCACTATTCCCTTCCATCTCCATTACAATAAAATCTACTGAAAATACAAACTTATCAACCTTCACTAACACATCTTCAACCACTCCATATGGATATTTAAGAGATCTATCTGTCAGTTGAAGAGCCATTATGGTAGGTTTGATTTCCAATCCCTCAATTTGTTTGCACATAGATAGCGACATTAAATTAATGCTAGCTCCCAAATCAATCAATGCTCTTCCAACTTCCAAGTCTCCTATGGTGCACGGAATATTGAAGCTTCCTGGATCTTTAAGCTTAGGAGGTACTTTTTGTATAATTGCACTACAGTTACCCTGTATTTGGATAGTCTCCTTCTCAATGTACTTGTTTTTCTTTGTAAGGAGTCCTTCAAAAATTTTGCATATGTTGGCATCTGTTGCAATGCTTCAGAGAATGGTATAGTAATCTCAAACTTTTTAAACAACTCCATGAATCTTTCCAACTGTTTTTCTTTCTCCTTCCTTGAAATATTTTTTGGATAAGGAAGTGGTTTTTCAAATTCTCTTTCTTTTTTTCTCTCATCTTTCTCTTCTCTCTCTTTTTCTTCTTTCTTTTTATCTTTTTCTTCTTTTTTCTCTCTCTCAACTCTTTCTTTCCACTAACAGGTCTCTTTTTCACTCTCATTTTCTTTCTCCTCTCTTTCTATTTTTCTCTCCTCTAACACCTTACCACTTCTGGTCATAATAGTCTTACACTCCTTTCTGAGATTATCAGTTTTCATCTTGTCGACTATTCGCTCAATGTAAGTCTTCATATTTTGAAATGCAGCTTCCACATTCTTACAATAAGTTGCATTCATTTTCAAGAATTGTTGAAAGGTTTCGTCTAGTTTTGTTGTCTTCCTAGATGAAGTAGGTTGCATTTGCCATGTTTATTGTTGCTGTTGTACCATTGACACCTTTTGTATTTCCTGTGGTAATTGAGAAAGTTTCATAATTACTTCTTCCAACTCCTGAAAAATAATCTTATTTTGAATACGCAGAGCATCATCTACTTGTAACAACTCCTTCTGACTAGGATATCCTCTTTCACTACTTAACTCATCATCACTAGTAGCCATATTATCAATGATTTCTGTAGCTTCCTCTAGAGTTTTCCATTTGATGTTTCCTCCAGCTGTGGCGTCCAGCATCATCTTGGTTTGGGAACCAAGACTTGTAAGGAAAGCCAAGACTACTTCCCCTTCGTCAAAACCATGTGTGGGAGTTTTTCTCAGTAAGCTTTTATATCTGTCCTAGTCATTCCTCCATAGCTTGCCTGAAAGATGTAATCTCTTGCTTTCCTTTATTTACTTTTGATTATGGAAAGTATTTGTTTAGGAACTTTGTTACCACCTCTTCTCTTCCCACTCTATAAAGCTTCCTTCTGAAAAAGAATTCAACCAAATCTTAACGTTGCCTCCTAGTGAGAATGGAAACAAGCTAAGTTTGATCGCTTCATCCGGCACCCCATTTATCTTTATTGTGTTGCAAATCTCATTAAATGTAGTGAGGTGCTCATATGGGCTTTCGTGAGACAACCCATTAAACTGGTTACTCTTAACCAATTGGATTAGTGCTGGTTTCACCTCCATATTAGCCGCATTGACTCTTGGTCTTGCTATGCTGTTGAAATGTTGAGGTCCAGCTACATTAGTATAGTCAACAAGAGTTCGTCTGTTATTATTGTTCTCCATCTCCTCACTGCTATGGTCAGAACTTTGTGGTGATGGTTGTAACAGAGTTTCCGGAGAAGGAAAGAGTTCTCTAGATGTACGGATTCTTCTCCTCCGTCTACTCTCGTCTAAACCTTCAAGAGGTTCTGCAGTTTTCTTGCTCCTAGTTCGGATTGCTTCTTGCATACACAAGAAAACAAATCCCTAAAAGAATTGGTTAGCGCAAAAAAATATAGAAGAAATAAGATCAAAGATAAGAAGAAAAAAATAAAAACAGAAAATAAAATAAAATAAAATAAAAATAAAAACAGAAAATAAAATAAAATAAAAACAATAAAATATAAACAAAAAATAAAAACAAAAAAAATAAAAACAGAAATTCAAATTTCAAAATTCAAGTCAAAGATAATCAATAATCAAACAAATAAAATAGTTAAACCACGAGTCCCCAGCAACGGCGCCAAAAACTTGATGAAAAATTTATGAACACCGAAAAACGGCGCCACAAACTTGTTTAACAATCGGCAAGTGTGACCGAATCGTATCAAGTAATAAAACTAGGTAAGACCAAGTATCGTTTTCCCAAAGGACTTACGACCTAGTTAGTTATCTGATTTGTTGATTTTTTAAGACTTGTGAACGATTGATTGTAGGTTTTTAATGCAAAAGACAATAATTAAACATGTATGCATGAGTTTGATCTATGGCAAAAAGAGTAAAACAAACACGTAATGGATTATATGGATGAGTATGTTGTTGGGGTTATCAATTTCATCTTATCCACTCTCATATACTTTAGGAATTCATCAATCTTTTCATCAATGTTAATGCCACTCTCTAAATCACCTTGTCAAGAAGGCATATCCTTAATTACGAGTTCATACAATTCTTAGCATTCCTAGTAATTAGTTCTGAAGTGCAGGAGCTTAAAGGCAACCAATATGCTATTGGGAGAAATTCCCCGGATCTAGACTTCCCCGTACGTTCCCATATCGACAAAATCAATGATCATGACAATGAATGAGTTAAACAATGCAAGCATTAAGCAAAGAGGAAAAACCCTAACTACTGATGAAAGAAAGCATGTATCTCAAATAAGATGTTTAAACACAAATTCCATATATGAGAGTTTAACAAGATTACATTCATCCCCCACCAACAATACAAGGTTTAGTTCACCATATTCATGGTGAATCTAGATGAACAATAATGATAGAATGAAAGATAAAACCCTAGAAAGGTAGAGGTAGCCTGAGCATCCAAGATCTTCCTTCAAAGGGGTGGAAAAGAGAGTGTTTCCTTCGTCCCAGCCAAAGATACAAACCCTAGGAATACCTAAAGCATATATAATGTTCGTAATAATACAGAAAATTAGGCCCAAGCCCAAAATAGTGCCGCTCAGCGGTAAGTGCTTGAGTTGGTTTCCTCCCCTCAGCGGCCTTTCCACCCCTCAGTGGAGCCAACGTGAGTTTCTAAGTGCCGCTCAGCGGTAAACTGCCGCTGAGCGGTGGTTGCGGCTTCTCCTTTTGCACTTTTTAATGTCTTTTCTGAAATCAAGCATAAACCTGCATAAAACACTGAAATCAAGCATAAACCTGTCCAGCTCTCTTATTTCTAAAAATAAAACCAAAAGCATGATTTCAAGCTAGTTTCTAAGTGTTAAAGGTTGCTTTTAGTATCAAATTTAAGCATGAAAATAACAGTTTTTCAACTGTTATCACGTATCCTTAATTACGAGTTCATACAATTCCTAGCATCCCTAATAATTAATTCTGAAGTGCAGAAGCTTAACGGCAACCAACCCTCATATTCCTATGTCTAGGCAATATGCTATTGGGAGAAATTCCCCGAATCTAGATTTCCTCGTACGTTCCCATATCGACAAAATCAATAATCATGGCATTGAATGAGTTAAACAATGCAAGCTTTAAGCAAGGAGGAAAAACCCTAACTAATGATGAAAAAAAACATGTATCTTAAAATAAGATGTTAAAACACAAATTCCATATATGAGAGTTTCACAAGACTACATTGATTCCCCAACAACAATACAAGGTTTAGTTCACCATATTCATGGTGAAACTAGATGAACAATAATGAAAGAATGAAAAATAGAACCCTAGAAAGATGAGAAGGTAGCCTTAGCATCCAAGATCTTCCTCCAAGGGGTGGAAAGGTGTGTGTTTACTTCGTCTCCAGCCAAAGATACAAACCCTAGGAAGTCTTAAAGCTTATATACTATTCGTAATATTACAGAAAAGTGGGCCTAAGCCCAAAATACCACCACTCAGCGGTAAACTACCGCTCAACGGTACTAGCGCAAAGTCAATTTTCCCCTCAGCTACATTTTCACCCCTCAGTGGAGCCAACGGGAGTTCCTGAGTGTCGCTCAGCGGTAAACTGTCGCTGAGCGGTACTTGCGGCTTCTCCTTTTTCACTTTTTGATTTCTTTTCTAATTCCATCGCTATCCTTCTTCACTTCTTTCATCAAATTCACCTTAAAACCTGCATAAAACACTGAAATCAAGCATAAACCTGTCCAGCTCTCTTATTTCTAAAAATATAACCAAAAGCATGATTTCAAGCTAGTTTCTAAGTGTTAAAGGTTGCTTTTAGTATCAAATTTAAGCATGAAAATAACAGTTTTTCAACTGTTATCACCTATCCTTAATTACGAGTTCATACAATTCCTAGCATCCCTAATAATTAATTCTGAAGTGCAGAAGCTTAACGGCAACCAACCCTCATATTCCTATGTCTAGGCAATATGCTATTGGGAGAAATTCCCCGAATCTAGATTTCCTCGTACGTTCCCATATTGACAAAATCAATAATCATGGCATTGAATGAGTTAAACAATGCAAGCTTTAAGCAAGGAGGAAAAACCCTAACTAATGATGAAAAAAAACATGTATCTTAAAATAAGATGTTAAAACACAAATTCCATATATAAGAGTTTCACAAGACTACATTGATTCCCCAACAACAATACAAGGTTTAGTTCACCATATTCATGGTGAAACTAGATGAACAATAATGAAAGAATGAAAAATAGAACCCTAGAAAGATGAGAAGGTAGCCTTAGCATCCAAGATCTTCCTCCAAGGGGTGGAAAGGTGTGTGTTTACTTCGTCTCCAGCCAAAGATACAAACCCTAGGAAGTCCTAAAGCTTATATACTATTCGTAATATTACAGAAAAGTGGGCCTAAGCCCAAAATACCACCACTCAGCGGTACTAGCGCAAAGTCAATTTTCCCCTCAGCTACATTTTAACCCCTCAGCGGAGCCAACGGGTGTTCCTGAGTGCCGCTCAGCGGTAAACTGCCGCTGAGCGGTACTTGCGGCTTCTCTTTTTTCACTTTTTGATTTCTTTTCTGATTTCATCTCTATCCTTCTTCACTTCTTTCATCAAATTCACCTTAAAACCTGCATAAAACACTGAAATCAAGCATAAACCTGTCCAACTCTCTTATTTCTAAAAATATGAACAAAAGCATGATTCTAAGCTAGTTTCTAAGTGTTAAAGGTTGCTTTTAGTATCAATTTTAAGCATGAAAATATTAGTTTTTCAACTGTTATCACAACCCCAAACTTAGAACTTTGCTTGTCCTCAAGCAAACAAGATGTAACTCAATCTTCTACCAATCAATACAATGGTTTACTCCATTTAAAAATCCTCTTTTCTAGATAAGTAAAAACTTTTAAGCTCATGACAAAGACTTCAATCAAGACATACACATGCTTTAGTGTTCACAAAGTCACTTAATATCCAACAAATGCTATTTTTTATGAATGATCAATCAACTAAGCATGGATGTTCATGTGCTCATGGAATATTTCCTAACTAAGTAAAGTGTTTCACTCAAATACACGTGTATAAGAGGTAATCACTTATTCGCTCTACTATGACAATGTTACATGAATTGACATTGCATCCTCACAAGGACTTTTCAATGGCTTATAATGTGGCTGGGCTAACAAGAAAATTGGTTTTTCTAGATCACAAAACCCTTGAGTTAAGAGAATCATATAAACACAATCATTCTTACTTTTCCCCAACTGTCTTTTGCATTGAGCTTTTCTTTTTTTTTTCTTTTCTTTCTCTTTTTCTTTCTCTTTTCACATACTTAATTCTTAGCTCTTAGCTAATGCTTTCAATTTCCCTTTCTAGTTTCCAACAACCCCAAACTTGAACATTTGTCAATACCACAAAATATTTTCTACTTAACTCAAGGTAAAGCTTTTCAACAAGGGTTTTCAAATCATGTTCAAGGCTAGGGGTTCAAAGGATAGAACACATAGTGTTCTCTTTTAGTGGCTCATTTCATGAAATTAGCTAATACAAGGGTTACCAACAAATGGCCTTGATCATATGATGCAAACAAGCTAGTAATTCAATCATAGGAAACCTGGGAAAAGTCATTCATGCTTTCAAAGTAATAGCACTCAATCACAAAAACTTTGGAGCTCAAAACCTCACATATAAGCTCATTCATATTTGACATACACATCCTGCTTAATATCACAACCACAATCACAACGTCATGCATTTGTTCACAAAGCTTGTGAACCACCTGTATAAGCATGTAATGTGCACATCTCAACATCAATCCATATCAAAGCATCATCAAGCATTACTTATCAAACAATCACAATCATAAGCAAACCATCATAACAGACAAAGTTTCCAATTGAGGACATCAAACCCTATTCTAAAAACACAAGTAAATAAGTTCAGAACATAAAACAAAAACATAAGTCCTGCTTTAGTTATGATAGCTTTCATCAGTAAATGCTATCTCAGTTCCTCATCAATCTGAGTTGTCATCTGTATCCTCCTTTTCTTCATCATCTTCGGCATCCTCAAATGCATCATCCTCATCATCATCAACATCATCTTCATCCATCTCCATAGCTGAAGCTTCAACTGCTTCAGTTCTGTCTCCTTGTACCTTCTCTTCTGGCCAGGCTACCACATTATGAAACTCCTCCATAGTCCACCTGTGTGCTGAAGGTGTATCATACATTCCAACAATCATCTCAGCAATGGCCACCTGCCCTCTGTGGATAGACTGTAATTGTGCACCTATAAGAGACATTTACATGTCCCTCATCTAGAAAGGTTCTGCTTCATGTGTCTTAGCAGATGCCTGACTCTGTGCTTGCCCTCTTTCTCTACGAGTACGGCGTGGTGGAACTAGCTGAGCTGCCTCCTCACCTCCACAGTATTGTTTGTAATAGGCCTCATCAATTGCTTTCCTTGGCCTTTCAAATGGTGGAGCAGAAGTATCCACCCCAGCTATCTTACATATGTGTTATCAAAGAAGGATGTCCTAAGGGTGCTTTGCTGTTTGTTGTGTTGGCACACACCCTTATCTCATCAGCTATTACCTGTCCAATATTGACATTCAAGTTCCTGATTGCAAAGTAAAGGAGGAGTGCCCTGCTAAGAGTGATGTCTGACACATGAGAACATGGCTGAATGTTGGCATGAGAAAATGCCATCCAATACTTTGCAAGAGGAGTCAAATCAGTCCTCCTAATGTTTACCACAGAGCCAGTTCTATTCCTCTGAAAATGTCCTCTAGGTACACATAAAACTCTCTCCACATCATCAAAATCAGTGCCTTCTTCGATACATAGAGCAAACTGGCACTACTCACCAACGCACACAGTACCCAAGAAGTTGTTGATGGAATCAGGATCATACCTAATAGCATGGCCTCTGACATAGCCTAGGTAATTCTCAGCTGAATAATCACCAATCTTCCTTGCATTGGCGTAGAATTCTTTCACCACACCTATATTGGCAGGTGTAGGGTATGTGGCAAGCTTCCCCTAATCATTTCCCAACAATTGCTCTCCAAATTGAGGAGCAAAGTTAGGTATCATTCCAACCTTCCTCTCCATAAGGAGTATCCTATCTTGGACCACCTTAAAGTGCTTCTCATGTTTGCGAGATAGGAACCTACTAGAATGGGGTTGTTCTGGTTCCTTTTCTTTTGGAAGCCATGGTCTTCATTCTTTTGCCTGAAGAGGATGTCATTCCTACATCAAACACAGATTACAAAACCACAAAACCTGTTGTTAATCATTAGTAAACCATAAACAACACCTTATTTCGAAGCTAAACCACCGCTGAGGGTCAAAATCACCCCTCAGCGCCAGCAGTGCAGTAATCTAGTACACAACTCAACAAAAATAACATATCAGTCAGAGTGTCGCTCAGCGGCAATTTACCCATGAGCGGTGACTCTGCAGATTTTTGAAAAAAACACTTTTAACCTGTCATGCCTCCACCCACATGATATTTTCAGTCTTCCAGATCAAAATCATTCAGTTCAATCGATTCAAACATCAATTAAATCATTAAATCATGCATAGAAATCAAAACCCCTAAAAATTCATGCTTCAACAATCAAATTCAAACTCAAGAACCCTAGAATGAAAAATGCTTGACTTACTTGGGTGGAGATGCTAGATGAATGGAGAATGCTTTCAAGCTGTGAAGAATAATGATGCTCTCTTCCAACCCCAAACATAGATGGAAAACTAGTGAGAAAGTGACTGGAAGGGAGATTTTCTCAAGAGGGATGAGGGAAAAGTTGTAGAGAACGTTTGAAAAGTATGTAGGAGTGTGTGTGTGTGTAGAGAAGAATGTGAAAAGAGAAACATGGGCGCAACTTAGGGTATAAAAATACCCTAATGGGCTCGGGTTCCGCTAAGGGGCAACCTAAGCCCAGTCTGCGACACTACCGCTCAGCGGCACTTTCGGGAAGTGCTCTCCTTCTCCTTAGCTTAACCTAAATGCCTCCTAAACATACCCCTCACTGGCTCCCTGCAATAAAATTCTCAGATTACTCATGCACAACCCTATTATGCAACTAAAGTAAAACAAACAAAAATATAATCAATCAACTGGGTTGCCTCCTAGGTAGCGCTTGTTTAACGTCACGAGTCTGACCCAAAATCCACCAACACCCATCAGTAGGTGTAAATCTTTCTTACCTTCACCCATCATTAGGTGTAACAAACCTAATATCTTTCAGTAGATACTTAACCACCTAGCATCCTTCAGTAGATGTTATACCCAAAAATTTTACAGAAATAATGTCCAACTGATTAAAAATTACAAAACCAAAATAAAATCAAAAGAACAATTGTCCTCAAATCACTGGAATGCCTTCCAACAAGCGCTCTTTTAACATCATTAGCTTGACCCAATAAAGTTCAAGTTCCTTCTTCATGGTTGATGTTCATATCACACCAACTCCTCAACTACTTCCGGTACACTTTTTTGACTCTTCTAGAATGTGGAGACTCCATCTCTATCATCTCATTCTCTTTGTAGCCTTTCACAACCCACAACTTGTTTTTGAATCTCACAGGTTTACCAAGTTGGAGTCGTTCTTTCATCCAGTCATCATGGACTTTTTTTTCTCTTCCAATCTTTTCTTCTTCCTATACCTGAAACAACAAACAATGTTTACTTTAACCTTGGGCTTTTCATCTTCAGGGCTAGTCATGAGTACATCTTGATATGCAGCTTTATGACTAGCTTCTTCCTCCTGCATCTGTCTCTCTTCTTTGAAGACATCTACAACAACTCTTTCTTCTCGGTCTTGGAGCACCACTATACCTTCATTCACATCAATGATGGCTTTGGCCGTTTTCATAAACGGTCTTCCGAGAATAATGGGTATCTTTTCAGTCTCCATCTCCATCACCACAAAGTCTGCCAAGAACTATAGTTTGCCTACACAAACTATAATATCCTCTGCTATTCCATAGGGTTTCTTCGAAGATCCATCTGCCATTACTAAGTCAACCTTTATAGGCTTCACATCAACATCACCAATCTGCTCAAGTAAAGAATAAGGTATCAAGTTAACACTTGATCCTAAATCAAGTAAAGCTTTTTTTATCCTTTTCTTCCATATTGTGCATGGAATGGAAAAACCTCCTGGATCTTTTGCTTTTGGAGGGAATGGCTCCTTTTTAACAGCTTTATACTTCTTTGTATTATCATCTCTACGTCTTTTCTTTGTAGAGACTTCTTCCTTAGGTTTAGTATAAACTGCAATATGCTGTAATATCTCCTTCCAAGGTACATCATTGTCCACCATCTTGAATAATTCTGTAAAATCAAATTGTTTCTCTTGATTTATTGGAAAAGGAAAAATATCTTTACTCTTTATCTCTCTTCTCTCTCCTTTCTCTTTTTTCTCTTCTTTTTCTTTTTCTCTCTTTTCTCTCTCTTCTTTTTCTTTCTCTCTGTCTAACTCAACTGTTTCATCATTTGTACTCTCCAACACTTTACATTCTTCCCTGGGGTTAACCTCAGTATTAGCCCCAAAATTTTTGTCAGGCCTTTCTTCCAACTGCTTGGTAATCTGACCCATTTGAATCTCCAAGTTCTTAATAGCAGCTTCAGTGCTCTTTTGACAAGATTCAGTTTTCTGTATAAATTGCTGAAGAGTTTCTTCCATCCTTATTGATCTTTTATTAAGTATAGAAATCTGTTGCCATAAGGTTGGTTGTTGTTGTTGCTTGTTAAATTGCCCAGTTTGTCCAGCTTGCCCACTTTGTCCTTGACCAATGCTTGGGTGTGGTTTCCACCCTTGATTGAAATTCCCCTGACGGTATGGAAATTGATTGGCCATGAAGTTAACATCCTCTAAAGCTTCTGCTGGAAAGGCGCATTTACCATTGATATGGTCACCCCCACATAATTCACACAACTGTGATTGAACCTGTGCAACAGTCTTTAACTCTTTTGGCAGTTGTGCAAATGTTTTTGTGAGAGTCTCCAGTTGTTGAGTTGGTATCTTGTTCTGTGCTAGCAAAGCATCATTGGTTTGTAACTGTAGAACTCCTTTTTGTTGAATAGGAGCTCCTCTTTCACTGTTCAGCTCATTATCAATTGTAGCAATGTTTTCAATTATTTCTGTAGCTTCCTCTGGAGTTTTCCATTTGATATTTCCTCCAGCTGAGGTGTCAAGCATCAACTTGGTTTGTGAACTAAGACCTTCAAGGAAGATCAGGACTACTTCCACTTCGTCAAAACCATGCGTGGGAGTTTTTCTTAGTAAGCTTTTATATCTGTCCCATGCATGACCTAGTGATTCCTCCACACCTTGCTAGGAATCATGCTTTAACACTTAGAAACTAGCTTGAAATCATGCTTTTGGTTATATTTGGAGAAATAAGAGAGCTGGACAGGTTTATGCTTGATTTCAGTGTTTTATGCAGGTTTTAAGGTGAATTTGGTGAAAGAAGTGAAGAAGGATAGGAATGAAATCAGAAAAGACATTAAAAAGTGCAAAAGGAGAAGCCGCAATTACCGCTGAGCGGCAGTGTACCGTTGAGCGGCACTCAGAAACCCACCTTGGCTCCGTTGAGGAGTGAAAAGGCCGCTGAGGGGAAGAAACAAACTTGCGCACTTACCGCTGAGCGGTACTATTTTGGGCTTAGGCCTAATTTTCTGTAATTTTATGAATAGTATATAAGCTTTAGGGTTTCCTAGGGTTTGTATCTTTGGCTGGGATGAAGCAAACACTCTCTTTTCCACCCCTTTGAAGGAATATCTTGGATGCTCAGGCTAGCTCTCTACCTTTCTAGGGTTTTATCTTTCATTCTTTCATCATTGTTCATCTAGATTCACCATGAATATTGTGAACTAAACCTTGTATTGTTGTTGGGGGATCAATGTAATCTTGTGAAACTCTCATATATGGAATTTGTGTTTAAAAATCTTATTTGAGATACATGCTTTCTTTCACTAATTGTTAGGGTTTTTCCTCTTTGCACAAAGCATGCATTGTTTAACTCATTCATTGTCATGATCATTGATTTTGTCGATATGGGAACGTACGGGGAAGTCTCGATCCGAGGAATTTCTCCCAATAGCATATTGGTTGCCTTTAAGCTCCTGCACTTCAAAACTAATTACTAGGAATGCTAGGAATTGTATGAACTCGTAATTAAGGATAGGCCTTCTTGACAAGGTAATTTAGAGAGTGGCATTAACATTGATGAAAAGATTGATGAATTCCTAAAGTATATGAGAGTGGATAAGATGAAATTGATAACCCCAACAACATACTCATCCATATAATTCATCCTGTGTTTGTTTTACTCTTTTTGCCATTGATCACATTCATGCATACATGTTTAATTACTGTCTTTTGCATTAAAAACCTACAATCAATCGTTCGCAAGTCTTAAATAATCAACGAATCAAATAACTAACTAGGCCGTGAGTCCTTTGGGAGAACGATACTTGGTCTTACCGAGTTTATTACTTGATACGATTCGGTCACACTTGCCGAGGGTCAAACAAGTTTGTGGCGTCGTTTTCGGTGTTCATAAATTTGTCATCAAGTTTTTGGCGCCGTTGCCGGGGACTCGTGGTTTAACTAGTTTATTTGTTTGATTATTGATTATCTTTGACTTGTTTTTGAATTTTTAATTTAAATTTCGAATTTTTATTTTATGTTTATATTTTTCAGTTTTTATTTTATTTTATTTTATTTTTTGGTTATTATTTTATTTTATTTTATTTTACTGTTTTTATTTTATCTTCTTATCTCTGATCTTATGTCTTCTTTTATATCTTTTTGTGCTAACAATTGTTTTTAGGGTTTTGTGCCTAATGTCTGCAGAATGCAATTTGGTCAAGAATTTAACTATATGGGCACTCAATTCTACCAAAGTAATCTCAACCACTGGTGGGAACCTCACTCAAGCATGGATCAAAGCCAATTTTGGCAAGCTGCCAGACCATTTGATTGGCCATCACCACAACAATGGCCGCCACCACAACAATGGCAGTAACAACCCTTTCTATCAGGAAGTTTGGATAGGTTGGATGACACCCTTCAACGATTTTTGAAAACTTCTGACGCTACTCAGAAAAGCATTGAAGAATCATGTAAAAGAATGGAGATGCAACTTCGTTACATTAGTCAGAGATTGAATGATGAGGTTAATACTGAAGTTAACCCTAAGGAGGAAGGGCAAGCCGTTTTCACTGAAAGTGACAAGATTCTTGATGAAAAAAAAATAGGGGGCGATGAGGAAAAGATAGAGAGAAAAGAAAAAGAAGAGTTGAGTGAGAAAAATAAAGATGAAGAAAAAGAGAAAGAAGTGGTTGAGAGAGAAGAGAGAAAGAAAATTTGTGTGAAAATAAAGAAGTTGAAAAGAAAAAGAAAAGGGAAGAAAAAAATAAGAGAAAAGAAAAAGAGAAAATTTAGTGATAGGAAAAGGAAGAAAAAGAAGATGAGAGGAAAGAAGAAGAAATCATATGAAAAATCCCATCCTCATCTAAAGAAGAATCATAGGAAGGAAAAGAAATTTAAGTGCTTTATGGAAATCTTCAAGAAATTGGAGATTAAAGTTCCTTTGATTGAGACACCGCAACAGGTTCCTCGTTTTATCAAATTCCTGAAGAAGTTCAGTAGAAAGAAGAAAAAGATGAAAGAACATGAGCTTGGGTCAAGCTAGTGACGTTAAAAGAGCGCTTGCTGGGAGGCAACCCAGTGATTTAAGAACTTTTAATTTTTATTTTGGTTTTGTAATTTTTAATCAATTGGACATTATTTCTGTAAATATTTTTTTAGGTATAGCATCTACTAAAGGATGCTAGGTGGTCAAGTATCTACTGAAGGATACTCGGTTTGTTACACATACTAAGGGGTGTTGTTAAGAAAGTTATATACCTACTGATGGGTATTGGATGATTTTGGGTCAGGCTCGTGACATTAAACAAGCGCTACCTGGGAGGCAACCCAGTTGATTGCTTTTATCTGTATTGTTTGTTTTGATTCTGCTTTAGTTTCATAATAGGGTTGTGCATGAGTGATCTGAGAATTTTATTGCAGGGAGCCAGTGAGGGGTAGGCTTAGGACGCATTTAGGTCAAGCTAGGAAGAAGAAGAAAATTTCCCGAAAGTGCCGCTGAGCGGCAAACTACCGCTGAGCAGCAGCGTCGTAGACTGGGCTTAGGTTGCCTCTTAGCGGAACCTGAGCCCATTAGGGTATTTTTATACCCTAAGTTGCGCCTTGGCCTCTCTTTTAATACTTTCCTCTACACACATACTCCTACATATTCTTTCAAAGGATCTCTACAATTTTTCCCTCATCCCTCTTGAGAAAACCTCTCTTTCACTCACTTTCTCACTAGTTCCATCTAAGTTTGGGGTTGGAAGAGAGCATCATAGCTTGAAAGCATTCTCCATTCATCTAGCATCTCCACCCAAGTAAGTCAAGCATTTTTCATTCTAGGGTTCTTGAGTTTGAATTGGATTATTAAAGCATGAAATTTTAGGGGTTTTGATCTTTATGCATGATTTGATGATTTCATTGAGGTTTGAACCGATTAAACTGAATGATTGTGATCTGGAAAACTGAAAAATGCATGTGGGTGGAGTTAGGATAAGCCAAAAGGAGTTTTTCAAAATTCTGCAGATTTACCGCTCAGGGATAACTTGCCGCTGAGCGGCACTCTAACAGACTTGTGATTTTGCTGAGTTGCATTTTGGATAGTTGCACTGGTGGCGCTGAGGGGTGATTTTGACCCTCAGCGGTGGTTTAAGCTTTGAAATAATGGTGTTGGATGTGTTTTTACTAATGATTAGCAACATGTTTGTGGTTTTGTATTTGTGTTTGATGTAGGAATGACATCCTCTTCAGGCAAAAGAATGAAGACCATGGCATCCAAAAGAAAAGAAAAGGAACCAGAACAACCCCATTCTAGCAGGTTTCTATCTCGCAAACATGAAAAACACTTCAAGGTGGTCCAGGATAGGAGACTACTTATGGAGAGAAAGGTTGGAATGATACCTAACTTTGCTCCTCAATTTGGAGAGCAATTGTTAGGGAATGATTGGGGGAAGCTAGCCACATACCCTACACCTGCCAATATAGTTGTGGTAAAAGAGTTCTACACTAATGCAAGAAAGATTGGTGATTATCTAGCTGAGAATTACCTAGGCTATGTCAGAGCCCATGCTATTAGGTATGATCCTGATTCCATCAATAACTTCTTGGATACTGTGTGGGCTGGTGAGCAGTGCCAGTTTGCTCTCTGTATGGAAGAAGGTGCTGATTTTGATGACGTGGAGAGAGTTTTATGTGTACCTGGAGGACATTTTCAGAGAAATAGAACCGGCTCTGTGGTTAACATCAGGAGAACTGACTTGACTCCTCTTGCAAAGTACTGGATGGCATTTTCTCATGCCAACATTCAGCCATGTTCTCATGTGTCAGACATCACTCTTAGCAGGGCACTTCTCCTTTACTATGCAATCAGGAACTTGAATGTCAATATTGGACAAGTAATAGCTGATGAGATAAGGATCTGCGACAACACAACAAACAACAAAGCACCCTTAGGACATCCTTCTTTGATTACACACCTCTACAAGATAGCTGGAGTGGATACTTCTGCTCCACCATTTGAAAGGCCAAGGAAAGCAATTGATGAGGCCTATTACAGACAATACTGTGGAGGTGAGGAAGCGGCTCAGCCAGTTCCACCACGCCGTACTCGTAGAGAAAGAGGGCAAGCACAGGGTCAGGCATCAGCTGAGACACATGAAGCAGAACCTTTTCAGATGAGGGACATGTACATGTCTCTCATAGGTGCACAGTTACAGTCTATCCACAGAGGGCAGGTGGCCACTGCTGAGATGATTGTTGGAATGTATGATACACCTCCAGCACACAGGTGGACTATGGAGGAATTTCATAATGTGGTAGCCTGGCCAGAAGAGTAGGTACAAGGAGACAGAGCTGAAGCAGCTGAAGCTTCAACTATGGAGATGGAAGAAGACGATGCTGATGATGATGAGGATGATGCATTTGAAGATGTTGAAGATGAGGAAGAAGAGGAGGATACAGATGACAGTTCAGATTGAAGAGGAGCTGAGATAGCATTTACTGATGAATGCTATCATAACTGAAGCAGGATTTATGTTTTTGTTTGGTTTTCTAAACTTGTTTATTTATTTGTTTTTAGTTTAGGGTTTGATGTACTCAATGAAAACTTTATCTGTTATGATGGTTTGCTGATGATTGTGATTGTTTGATAAGTAATACTTGAATGATGCTTTGATATAGATTGATGGTGAGATGTGCACATTACATGCTTATACAGGTGGTTCAAAAGCTTTGTGAGCAAATGCAAGTTATTATGATTGTGATTGTGATATTAAGCAGGATGTGTATGTCAAATGTGAATGAGCTTACATGTGAGGTTTTGAGCTCTAGAGTATTACTTTGAGTGTTATTACTTTGGAAGCATGAATAACTTTGCCCAGGTTTTCTATGATTGAATTACTTGCTTGTTTGCATTATATGATCAAGGCCCTTTGTTGGTAGCCCTTATATTAGCCAAGTTGCATGAAATAAGCCACTAAAGAGAACACTATGTGTTCTATCCTTTGAACCCTTAGCCTTGAACATAAATTTAAAACCCTTGTTGAAAGCTTTACCTTGAGTTAAGTAGAAAATGTTTTGTGGTATTAACTAATGTTCAAGTTTGGGGTTGTTGGAAAATAGAAAAAGGGAAATTGAAAGCATTGAGTTAAGAGCTAAGAATTAAGTATGTGAAAATAGAAAGAAAAGAAAAAAAAAAGAAAAAGCAAAGCTCAATGCAAAGGAAAGTTGGGAAAAGTAAGAATGATTGTGTTTATATGATTCTCTTAACTCAAGGGTTTTGTGATCTAGAAAAACCAATTTTCTTGTTAGTCCAGCCACATTATAAGCTATAGAAAAATTCCTTGTGATGATGCATGCTTGTGAATTTATTTGATCGTGGTTAAATGAAAGGCAAAGTCAATTCATGTGACACTGTGATAGTAGAGTGAATCAGTGATTACCTCTTATACACTTGTGTTTGAGTGAAACACTTTACCTAGTGAGGAAAGACTCCATGAGCACATAAACATCTTTGCTTAGTTGATTGATCATTCATGAAAAATAGCATTTGTTGGATATTAAGTGATTTAGTGAACACCTAAAGCATGTGCACGTCTTGATTGAAATCTTTGTCATGAGTTTAATTGAAGTTTTCACTTATCTTGAAAAGAGGATTTTTGAATGAGTGAACCATTGTACAGATTGGTAGAAGATTGAGTTACATTTTGTTTGCTTGAGGACAAGCAAAGTTCTAAGTTTGGGGTTGTGATAACAGTTGAAAGACTGTTATTTTCATGCTTAAATTTGATACTAAAAGCAACCTTTAACACTTAGAAACTAGCTTGAAATCATGCTTTTGGTTATATTTTTAGAAATAAGAGAGTTGGACAGGTTTATGCTTGATTTCAGTGTTTTATGCAGGTTTTAAGGTGAATTTGGTGAAAGAAGTGAAGAAGGATAGGAATGAAATCATAAAAGACATTAAAAAGTGCAAAAGGAGAAGCCGCAATTACCGCTCAGCGGCAGTTTACCGCTGAGCGGCACTCAGAAACCCACGTTGGCTCCGCGGAGGGGTGAAAAGGTGATGGACAAATTTATGATCACCAAAATATGATGTCACAAACTTGTTTTACAATCGGCAAGTATGACCGAATCGTTTCAAGTAATAAACTTGGTATGACCAAGTATCGTTCTCCCAAAGGACTCACGGCCTAGTTTAGTTATGTGATTTGTTGATTAGCTAAGACTTAAGGACGAAATAAGTTGAATTTAATATGCAAAACAGAAAATAAACATGTATGCATGAATGTGATCAATGGCTAAAGCAAAATACAAATACTTTCAATGGAATATATGGATGAGTATGTTGTTGGGGTTATCAATTTCATCTTATTCACTCTCATATATTTTAGGAATTCAACATTCAATTCATCATTGTTAATGCCACTCTCTAAATTACCTTTCAAAGAAGGCTTCTCCCTAATTACGAGTTCATACGATTCCTAGCATCCCTAATAATTAGTTTATTTAGCACAGGAGCTTAAGGCAACCAATATACCTATTGGGAGAAATTCCCCAGATCTAGACTTCCCCGTACGTGTCCGTATCGACAAAACCAATAATCATGCATTGAATGAGTTAAACAAAGCAAGCATTAAGTAAAAAGGAAAAACCCTAACTAATGATGAAAGAAAGCATAAATCTTAGATTAAGATGCAAGCACAAATTCCATATATGAGAGCTTCAAAAGATTACATTGATTCCCCAACAAACATACAAGGTTTAGTTCACCATATTCATGGTGAACCTAGATGAACAATAATGAAAGAATGAAAGATAAAACCCTAGAGAGGTGAAGAGGTAGCTTGAACATCTGATGGACAAATTTGTAAGCACCAAAATATGATGTCACAAACTTTTTTCACAATCGGCAAGTATGACCGAATCGTTCAAGTAATAAACTTGGTAAGACCAAGTATCGTTCTTCCCAAAGGACTCACGGCCTAGTTTAGTTGTGTGGTTTGTTGATTAGCTAAGACTTAAGGACGAAATAATTGGATTATATTATGCAAGACGAAAAACTAAACATGTATGCATGGAGTTTGATCAATGGCAAAGACAAAAGATAAACACTTTCAATGGATTATATGAATGAATATGTTGTTGGGGGTCAATTTCATCTCATCCACTCTCATACATTTTAGGAATTCAACATTCAACTCATCATTGTTAATGCCACTCTCTAAAGTACCATTCTAGATGGCTTCTCCCTAATCAAATAGTTCATACAATTCCTAGCATTCCTAATGATTAGTTCATAAACGCAGGAGCTTAACGACAACCAATATAATATTGTTAGTATAATATTGGGAGAAATTCCCCGGATCTAGACTTCCCCGTACGTGTCCGTATCGACAAAACCAATAATCATGCATTAGAATGAGTTAAACAATGCAAGCATTAAGCAAAGAGGAAAAACCCTAACTAATGATGAAAGAAAGCATAAGTCTTAATTTAAAGATGCAAGCATAAATTCCATATATGAGAGCTTCAAGAGATTACATTGATTCCCCAACAAACATACAAGGTTTAGTTCACCATATTCATGGTGAACCTAGATGAATTACAATGAAAGTATGAAAGAATAAACCCTGAAAAGGTGAAGAGGTAGCCTGAGCATCCAAGATCCTCCTTCAAAGGGGTGGAAGAGAGAGTGTTTGCCTTCGTTCTGCCAAAGATACCTAACCCTAGGAAACCCTAAAGCTTAAATACCATTCGTAAATTACAAAAAAATCAAGCCCAAGCCCATTAAAGTGCCGCTCAGCGGTAAATACCGCTCAGCGGTGATTGCGCGTCTCGTTTTCTCCCCTCAGCGGCCATTTTGCCCCTCAGCGGACCTCCCGCAATCTCTTGAGTGCCGCTCAGCGGTAAAATGCCGTTGAGCGGTGACTTCGGCTTCTCCTTTTTCACTCTTTGATTCCTTTTCTGATTCCCTCTCTCTCATTCTTCACTTCTTTCACTAAATTCACCTTAAAACCTGCACAAAAACACTGAAATCAAGCATAAACCTGTCCAGCTCACTTATTTCTGAAAATATGGATAAAAGTATGATTTCAAGCTAGTTTCTAAGTCTAAAGGTTGCTTTTAGTATCAATTTTAAGCATGAAAATAACAGTTTTTCAACTGTTATCAGCATCCAATATCCTCCTTCAAAGGGGTGGAAGAGAGAGTGTTTGCTTCGTTCCAGCCAAAGATACTAACCCTAGGAAACCCTAAAGCTTATATATTATTCGTAAATTACATAAAATTAGGCCCAAGCCCAAAAATAGTGCCGCTCAGTGGTAAGTGCGCCAGCTCGGTTCTTCCCCTCAGCGGCCATTTTGCCCCTCAACGGTCCTCCCGTGAGCTCCTGAGTGTCTTTTCTGATTTCATCTCTCTCCTTCTTCACTTCTTTCACTAAATTCACCCTAAAACCTGCACAAAAACACTGAAATCAAGCATAAACCTGTCCAGCTCTCTTATTTCTGAAAATATAAATAAAAGCATGATTTCAAGCTAGTTTCTAAGGATAAAGGTTGCTTTTAGTATCAATTTTAAGCATGAAAATAACAGTTTTTCAACTGTTATCACAACCCCAAACTTAGAACTTTGCTTGTCCTCAAGCAAACAAGATTTAACTCAATCTTCAACCAATTGATATGATTATTCACTCATTCAAAAATCTCTTTTTCAAGATAAGTAAAAACTTCAATCAACGTTATGACCAAGAGTTCAATCAAGATGTGCACATGCTTTAGTGTTCACAAAATCATTTAATTTCCAACAAATGCTATTTTTCATGAATGATCAATCAATTAAGCATGAATGTTCATGTGCTTATGGAATATTTCCTCACTAGGTAAAGTGTTTCACTCACACACAAGTGTATAAGAGGTAATCACTCATTCACTCTACTCTCACAATGTCACCTGAATCAACTTTACCTTTCATTTTACCACAATCAAAAACATTCACAAGCATGCATCATCACAAGGAGTTTTCAATGGCTTATAATGTGGCTGGGCTAACAAGAAAATTGGTTTTTCTAGATCACAAAATCCTTGAGTTAAGAGAATCATAACAACACAATTGTTCTTATTCTTCCCAACTTGCCTTTGCATTTGCATTGAGCTTTGCTTCTTTTTCTTTTCTTTTCTTTTTCTTTTTCTTTGCATATTCTTATTTTTTAGCTCTTAGCTCAATGCTTTTCCTTTTTCATGTTTTCCCAACAACCCCAAACTTGAACATTTAACAATACCACACAAGATCTTCTACTTAACTCAAGGTAAAGCTTTTCAACAAGGGTTTTCAATTTATGTTCAAGGCTAAGTGTTCAAAGGATAGAACACGAAGTGTTCTCTTTTAAGGGGCTAACTTTATGAATTTGGCCAATAAAAAGGGTTCCAACAAATGGCCTTGATCATATGATGCAAAACAAGCAATTGATTCAATCATAGAAAACCTGGGCAAAGTCATTCATGCTTTCAAAGCAATAGCATTCAATCAATAACAACTCTGGAGCTCAAAACCTCACATATAAGCTCATTCACATTTGACATACACATCCTGCTTAATATCACAATCACAATCATAATACTTTGCATTTGTTCACAGAGCTTGTGAACCACCTGTTTAAGCATGTAATGTACACATCTATCTCACATCAATCAGTCAATAATCATCATCAAGCATTACTTATCACACAATCACAGTCACTAGCAAACCATCATAACAAACTAGGTTTTGAATAGAGTACTTCAACCCTAAACAAAAACAAAAATACGTACAGAACACTGGGTTGCCAACCAGTAAGCGCTTGTTTAATGTCACGAGCCTGACCCAGACTTTCAAGGATCAACCAACAACATCACTATGGATAATTGTTGCACTTCTCCTAGATAGGGCTTGAGACGTTGACCATTCACTACCCAACTTTTCTGTGGATCAGCAGCAGCTGGATCAAATATTTCAATTGCTCCATGCGGATGCACTTCTTTTATCACAAATGGTCCTGACCATTTTGACTTCAGCTTCCCAGGAAATATCTTCAATCTTGAATTGAACAATAGTACCTGTTGTCCTGGATTGAAAACTCTATTCACCAACTTCCTGTCATGATAAAATTTGATTTTGTCTTTGTAATCCTTGGATGAATCATATGCATGTAATCACATTTCTTCAAGTTCCAAAATTTGTGTTCTGCATGTGCATTGAGTTTCATAAGGATCAAAATTCAAGAATTTCAAAGCCCATAATGCTCTATGCTGCAATTCTATTGGCAAATGGCATGCTTTCCCATAGACTAATTGAAACGGTGATAATCCCATAGATGTCTTCATTGCTGTCCTATAAGCCCAAAGAGCATCATCCAATTTGAGAGACCAATCCTTTCTTGATGAAGTCACTGTTTTTTCCAGGATCCTTTTTATCTCCCTGTTAGACACCTCAGCTTGTCCATTGGTTTGTGGATGATAACGTGCAGCTACCTTATGTTTTACTCCATAGTGTTTGAGTACTTTCTCTAGCTGATAATTGCAAAAATGAGATCCTTCATCACTGATCAACACTCTTGGAGTGCCAAAACGTGAGAATATCTGCCTCTTCAGGAATTTAATTACCGTGCTAGCATCATTTTTAGGACAAGCTAATGCTTCCACCCATTTACTCACATAATCCACTGCTACCAGAATATATTCATTGTTGAAAGATGGAGGGAAGGGTCCAACAAAGTCAATACCCCAACAATCAAAAACCTCAACCTCTAAAATACCTTGTAAAGACATCTCATGACGTTTAGTGATTGTCCCTGCTCTTTGACATTTATCACAATTTCTAGCATGATAATGGGCATCTTTAAATAAAGTTGGCCAATAAAACCCTGATTGAAGGACTTTTGTTGATGTTCTTTCTCCATTAAAATGTCCTCCATAAGGTGAATCGTGACAATGCCAGAGAATTCCTTCTGCTTCTTCATTTGTAACACATCTCCTCAGAAGATTATCTGCTCCAATTTTGAACAAATAAGGATCATCCCAAACAAACTGCTTGGCATCATGCAGAAATTTCTTTTTTTGTTGCCAAGTTAAGTCTTCCGGCATGACCCTTGCAGCTTTGAAATTAGCCATATCAGCAAACCAGGGCCTCTGCTGAATATACATGAGTGATTCATCTGAAAAAATTCCCAGATTTCAGACTCCTTGCTAGTGACCTCATTGTTGACTAACCGTGACAAATAATCAGAAATTAAGTTCTCACTTCCTTTCTTATCACGGATTTCTACATCAAATTCTTACAATAGTAGTACCCATCTAATCAGACGTGGCTTAGAATCTGGTTTTGTCAACAAATATTTGATAGCTGTATGATTTGTATAGACAGTCACCTTAGACCCAATAAGATAAGGTCTAAATTTCTCTAGAGCATACACAATTGCAAGAAATTCTTTCTCTGTAGTAGCATAATTCAATTGAGCATCGTTCAGAACCTTGCTAGCATAATAAATTGGATGAAACTTTTGTTCTTTCCGCTGGCCAAGGACAACTCCTATTGCATAATCACTTGCATCACACATTAATTCAAAATTTTGATCCCAATCTGGCGCTACAATTACTGGAGCTGACACTAACTTCTTCTTCAATGTGTCGAAAGCTTTCAGACAGTCTTCATTCATCACAAAAGGAGCATCCTTCATCAAAAGATTACTCAATGGTTTAGCAATTTTTGAGAAATCTTTGATGAATCTTCTATAAAACCCAGCATGACCAAGAAAACTTCTAATCCCCTTTACATTTGTTGGTGGAGGTAGTTTCTCAATGACTTCTACTTTAGCTTTGTCTACCTCAATTCCTTTAGCAGAGATTTTATGCCCCAATACAATTCCTTCAGTTACCATGAAATGACATTTCTCCCAATTAAGAACAAGATTTGTCTGAACACATCTTTTGAGGACAGTGTTCAAATTAGCCAAACATCTTTGGAAAGAATTTCCAAAAACTGAGAAATCATCCATGAATACTTCAATGCATTTTTCTAAGAGATCTGCAAAAATTGCCTGCATACACCTCTAAAACGTAGCTAGAGCATTACATAATCCAAAAGGCATCTTTCTATATGCAAAGATACCAAAAGGACAAGTAAAAGCCGTCTTCTCCTAGTCTTTTGGATCTACCACAATTTGATTGTATCCAGAATATCCATCTAGAATACAATAGAAAGCCTGCCCTGATAACCTTTCTAACATCTGATCCATGAAAGGAAGAGGAAAATGATCTTTCCTAGTAGCTTTATTCAGCTTCCTGTAATCAATGCACATACGCCAGCCAGTAACTGTCCGAGTAGGAATAAGTTCATTCTTATCATTATAAATTACTGTCATCCCACCTTTCTTTGGAACCACCTGTACTGGACTCACCCATTCAGTGTCAGAGATTGGATAGATGATGCCCGCTTCTAGCAGTTTCAACACTTCTTTTCTGACCACCTCGTTCATAACAGGATTTAACCTTCTTTGTGGTTGAGCACTTGGTTTATAATCTTCTTCCATAAAAATCTTGTGCATGCAATAAGTTGGGCTAATACCTTTGAGATTTGATATTGACCACCCAATTGCTTCTTTGTTGGCTTTCAGAATTTCTATCAACTGCTCTTCTTCTTATAGAGATAAAGAGTTATTGATGATGATTGGCTTTGTTCCATCTTCTTCTAGAAAAACATATTTCAGATGTGATGGCAATCTTTTTAATTCTGGTGTCTGTGCTTTAACTGCTTCTTCCTTATCAATTATTTCGAATATTGGATCTTCCTCCGGACTCTTTTTCAATGTTTCCAAGTCCATCAGACATTCATCAATCAATTTCTCTTCTTCTTCATCTAAATCTTCACATGCATCAATGAGAGTTTTTTCCAATGGAGAGATATTTCGCATCATCCTTTCTTGCACCATACAAACTTCATCAAGTTCATCAAATTGAAAACATGCTTTGTCATCATTTGGATATGTCATGGCCTTGGATACGTCAAAAGTGACTTCTTCATCATCAACTCTCATTTTAAGCTTACCATTCTCTACATCAATCAAAACTTTAGCAGTGTTCATAAAAGGTCTCCCAAGAATAAGAGGAACATCACTATTCCCTTCCATCTCCATCACAATAAAATCCACTAGAAATACAAATTTGTCAACCTTCACTAGAACATCTTCAACCACTCCAGATGGATATTTAAGAGACCTGTCCGCCAATTGAAGAGTCATTCTGGTTGGTTTAATTTCCAGCCCCTGAATTGTTCTGCACATGGATAACGGCATTAGATTAATGCTAGCTCCCAAATCAATCAATGCTCTTCCAACTTTCACATCTCCTATGGTGCATGGAATAATGAAGCTTCCTGGATCTTTAAGTTTAGGAGGTAGTTTCTGTATGATTGCACTGCAATTACCCTGTACATTGATAGTTTCCTTTTCAATGTACTTGTGTTTCTTTGTGAGGAGTTCCTTCAAAAACTTTGCATATGCTGGCATCTGTTGCAATGCTTCAGAGAATGGTATAGTGATCTCCAGCTTCTTAAATAATTCCATGAATCTTTCCAACTGCTTTTCTTTCTCCTTCCTTGAATAACTCTTTGGATAAGGAAGTGGCTTTTCATACTCTTTTTCTTTTTGTCTCTCCTCTCTCTCTTCTCTCTCTTTTTTTTCTCTCCTCTCCTCTTCTTCTTTTTTCTTTTTCTCTCTCTCAACTCTTTCTTTCCACTCACATGTTTCTTTTTCACTCTCACTCTCATTTTCTTTCCCCTCTCTTTCTTTTTCTTTTCTCTAACACTCTACCACTTCTGGTCACAACAGTTTTACACTCCTTTATGAGATTATCATGTTTCATCTTGTCAACTATTCTCTCAACATAAACCTCCATATTTTTAAATGCAGCATCCACATTCTGACAATAAGACGCATTCGTCTTCAAGAATCTTTGGAAAGTCTCTTCAAGTTTTGTTGTTTTCTCAACTGGAGTAGATTGCATTTGCCATTTTTGCTGTTGCACTTGAACCATTGAGACCTGTTGTCTTTCCTGTGGTATTTGAGCAAGCTTCATAATTACCTCTTCAAGCTATTGAGAGATAATTCTATTTTGAATAAGCAAAGCATCATTTGATTGTAACAACTCCTTCTGACTAAGATATCCTCTTTCAATGTTGAGTTCGTTGTCACTAGTAGCCATATTTTCAATAATTTCAGTTGCTTCCTCTAGAGTTTTCCAGTTAATGTTTCCTCCTGCTGAGGCATGAAGCATCATCTTAGTTTGTGAACCAAGACCTCCAAGGAAAGTTAGGACTACTTCTTCTTCTTTGAAACCATGCATGGGAGTTTTTCGTAACAGGCTTTTATATCTGTCCCATGCATGCCCCAGTGATTCTTCCATGCCCTGCTTAAATGAAGAAATCTCTTGCTTGCCTTTAGTCACCTTGGATTGTGGGAAGTACTTGTTTAAAAATTTTGTTACCATTGCTTCCCACTCTGTGAAACTTTCTTCTAGGAAAGAATTTAACCAAAGCTTAGCATTGCCTCCCAATGAGAAAGGAAACAAGCTAAGTTTGATAGCTTCGTCTGGCACCCCATTAATCTTGACTGTGTTGCAAATCTCATTGAAGGTAGTAAGGTGCTCATATGGGCTTTCATGAGATAACCCATTAAATTGGTTGCTTTTCACCAGTTGGATCAATGCTGGTTTGACCTCCATATTAGCTGCATTGACTCTAGGTCTAGCTATACTGTTAAAGTGCTGAGGTTCAGCTGTATTGGTGTAATCAGCAAGAGTTTTTCTGTTATTATTGTTCTCCATATTTTCTGTGATATGGTCAGAACCTTGTGGTGATGGTTGCAACAGAGTTTCCAGAGAAGGGAAAAGTTCTCTAGATGTTTGGATTCTTCTCCTCCGTCTACTCTCGTCTAGACCTTCAAGAAGAGGTTCTGTTGTTTTCTTGCTCCTTGTTCTAATTGCTTCCTGCATACACAAGAAAACAAAACCCTAAAAAAATTGGTTAGCACAAAAAGATATAGGAGAAGATATAATATTCAGAGAATAAAATAAAATAAAAATAAAATAAAATAAAAACCGAAAAAATAAAAAACAGAAAATAAAAACAGAAATTCAAAATTAAAGTCAAAGATAATCAATAATCAAACAAATTAACCAGTTAAACAAGAGTCCCCGGCAGCGGCGCCAAAAACTTGATGGACAAATTTATGATCACCAAAATATGATGTGACAAACTTGTTTTACAATCGGCAAGTATGACCGAATCGTTTCAAGTAATAAACTTGGCAAGACCAAGTATCGTTCTCCCAAAGGACTCACGGCCTAGTTTAGTTATGTGATTTGTTGATTAGCTAAGACTTAAGGACGAAATAAGTTGAATTTAATATGCAAAATAGAAAATAAACATGTATGCATGAATGTGATCAATGGCTAAAGCAAAATACAAATACTTTCAATGGAATATATGGATGAGTATGTTGTTGGGGTTATCAATTTCATCTTATTCACTCTCATATATTTTAGGAATTCAACATTCAATTCATCATTGTTAATGCCACTCTCTAAATTACCTTTCAAAGAAGGCTTCTCCCTAATTACGAGTTCATACGATTCCTAGCATCCCTAATAATTAGTTTATTTAGCACAGGAGCTTAAGGCAACCAATATACCTATTGGGAGAAATTCCCCAGATCTAGACTTCCCCGTACGTGTCCGTATCGACAAAACCAATAATCATGCATTGAATGAGTTAAACAAAGCAAGCATTAAGTAAAAAGGAAAAACCCTAACTAATGATGAAAGAAAGCATAAATCTTAGATTAAGATGCAAGCACAAATTCCATATATGAGAGCTTCAAAAGATTACATTGATTCCCCAACAAACATACAAGGTTTAGTTCACCATATTCATGGTGAACCTAGATGAACAATAATGAAAGAATGAAAGATAAAACCCTAGAAAGGTGAAGAGGTAGCTTGAGCATCCAAGATCCTCCTTCAAAGGGGTGGAAGAGAGAGTGTTTGCTTCGTTCCAGCCAAAGATACTAACCCTAGGAAACCCTAAAGCTTATATATTATTCGTAAATTACATAAAATTAGGACCAAGCCCAAAAATAGTGTCGCTCAGCGGTAAGTGCGCCAGCTCGGTTCTTCCCCTCAGCGGCCATTTTGCCCCTCAACGGTCCTCCCGTGAGCTCCTGAGTGCCGCTCAGCGGTAAACTGCCGTTGAGCGATACTTGCTACTTCTCCTTTTTGCACTTTTTGGTGTCTTTTCTGATTTCATCTGTCTCCTTCTTCACTTCTTTCACTAAATTCACCCTAAAACCTGCACAAAAACACTGAAATCAAGCATAAACCTGTCCAGCTCTCTTATTTCTGAAAATATAAATAAAAGCATGATTTCAAGCTAGTTTCTAAGGATAAAGGTTGCTTTTAGTATCAATTTTAAGCATGAAAATAACAGTTTTTCAACTGTTAGCAAAAGGCCGCTGAGGGGAAGAAACAAACTCGCGTACTTACCGCTAAGCGGTACTATTTTGGGCTTGGGCCTAATTTTCTGTAATATTATGAATAGTATATAAGATTTAGGGTTTCCTAGGGTTTGTATCTTTGGCTGGGACGAAGCAAACACTCTCTTTTCCACCCCTTTGAAGGAAGATCTTGGATGCTCAAGCTACCTCTCTACCTTTCTAGGGTTTTATCTTTCATTCTTTCATTATTGTTCATCTAGATTCACCATGAATATGGTGAACTAAACCTTGTATTGTTGTTGGGGGATCAATGTAATCTTGTGAAACTCTCATATATGGAATTTGTGTTTAAAAATCTTATTTGAGATACATGCTTTCTTTCATTAATTGTTAGGGTTTTTCCTCTTTGCTCAAAGCATGCATTGTTTAACTCATTCATCGTCATGATCATTGATTTTGTCGATATGGGAACGTACGGGGAAGTCTAGATCCGGGGAATTTCTCCCAATAGCATATTGGTTGCCTTTAAGCTCCTACACTTCAGAACTAATTACTAGGAATGCTAGGAATTGTATGAACTCATAATTAAGGATAGGCCTTCTTGACAAGGTAATTTAGAGAGTGGCATTAACATTGATGAAAAGATTGATGAATTCCTAAAGTATATGAGAGTGGATAAGATGAAATTGATAACCCCAACAACATACTCATCCATATAATTCATCCTGTGTTTGTTTTACTCTTTTTGTCATTGATCACATTCATGCATACATGTTTAAATACTGTCTTTTGCATTAAAAACCTACAATCAATCGTTCACAAGTCTTAAATAATCAACGAATCAAATAACTAACTAGGCCGTGAGTCCTTTGGGAGAACGATACTTGGTCTTACCGAGTTTATTACTTGATACGATTCGATCACACTTGCCGAGCGTCAAACAAGTTTGTGGTGCCGTTTTCGGTGTTCATAAATTTGTCATCACAAAGCATCATTGGTTTGTAACTGTAGAACTCCTTTTTTTTGAATAGGAGCTCCTCTTTCATTGTTCAGCTCATTATCATTTGTAGCCATGTCTTCAATTATTTCTGTAGCTTCCTCTGGAGTTTTCCATTTGATATTTCCTCCAACTGAGGCGTTAAGCATCATCTTGGTTTGTGAACCAAGACCTCCAAGGAAGATACAGACTACTTCCACTTCGTCAAAACCATGCGTGGGATTTTTTCTTAGTAAGCTTTTATATTTGTCCCATGCATGACCTAGTGATTCCTCCACACCTTGCCTGAAAGATGAAATCTCTTGCTTTCCTTTATTTACCTTTGATTGTGGAAAGTATTGGTTTAGGAACTTTGTCTCCACTACTTCCCACTCTGTAAAGCTTCCTTCTGGAAAAGAGTTCAACCAAAGCTTAGCGTTGCCTCCTAATGAGAATGGAAACAGGCTAAGTTTGATTGCTTCGTCCGGCACCCCATTTATCTTTACTATGTTGCAAATCTCGTTAAACGTTGTGAGGTTCTCATATGGGCTTTCGTGAGACAACCCATTAAATTGGTTACTCTTAACCAGTTGGATTAATGCTGGTTTCACCTCCATATTAGCTGCATTGACTCTTGGTCTTGCTATGCTATTGAAATGCTGAGGTCCAGCTATATTAGTGTAATCTGCAAGAGTTCTTCTGGCATTATTATTCTCCATCTCCTTAGTGCTATGGTCAGAACTTTGTGGTGATGGTTGTAACAGAGTTTCCGGAGAAGGAAAAAGTTCTCTAGATGTACGGATTCTTCTCCTCTGTCTACTCTCGTCTAAGCCTTCTAAAAGAGGTTCTGCAGTTTTCTTGCTCCTAGTTCGGATTGCTTCCTGCATACACAAGAAAACAAATCCCTAGAAGAATTGGTTAGCACAAAAAGATATAAAAGAAGATATAAGATCAGAGATAAGAAGATAAAATAAAAATAGAAAAAATAAAAACAGAAAAATAAAATAAAATAATAACCGAAAAATAAAAACAGAAAATAAAATAAAATAAAATAAAATAAAAACAGAAAAATAAAAACAGAAATTCAAATTTCAAAATTCAAAATTCAAAATTCAAGTCAAAGATAATCAATAATCACACAAATGAACTAGTTAAACCACGAGTCCCCAGCAACGGCGCCAAAAACTTGATGACAAATTTATGAACACCGAAAAACGGCGCCAAAAACTTGTTTAACCCTCGGCAAGTGTGACCGAATCGTATCAAGTAATAAACTCGGTAAGACCAAGTATCGTTCTCCCAAAGGACTCACGACCTAGTTAGTTATATGATTTGTTGATTATTTAAGACTTGTGAACAATTTATTGTAGGTTTTAAATGCAAAAGACAATAATTAAACATGTATGCATGAATTTGATCAATGGAAAAGAGAAAATCAAACACTTTAATGTATTAGATGGATGAGTATGTTGTTGGGGTAATCAATTTCATCTTATCCACTCTCATATACTTTAGGAATTCATCATTCTTTTCATCAATTTTAATGTCACTCTCTAAATCACCTTGCAAGAAGGCCTATCCTTAATTACGAGTTCATACAATTCCTAGCATCCCTAATAATTAATTCTGAAGTGCAGAAGCTTAACGGAAACCAACCCTCATATTCCTATGTCTAGGCAATACGCTATTGGGAGAAATTCCCCGAATCTAGATTTCTCCGTACGTTCTCATATCGACAAAATCAATAATCATGGCATTGAATGAGTTAAACAATGAAAGCTTTAAGCAAGGAGGAAAAACCCTAACTAATGATGAAAGAAAACATGTATCTTAAAATAAGTTGTTAAAACACAAATTCCATATATGAGAGTTTCACAAGACTACATTGATTCCTCAACAACAATACAAGGTTTAGTTCACCATATTCATGGTGAAACTAGATGAACAATAATGAAAGAATGAAAAATAGAACCCTAGAAAGATGAGAAGGTAGCCTTAGCATCCAAGATCTTCCTCCAAGGGGTGGAAAGGTGTGTGTTTACTTCGTCTCCAACCAAAGATACAAACCCTAGGAAGTCCTAAAGCTTATATATTATTCGTAATATTACAGAAAAGTGGGCCTAAGCCGAAAATACCACCGCTCAGCGGTAAACTGCCGCTCAGTGGTACTAGCACAAAGTCAATTTTCCCCTCAGCTGCATTTTTACCCCTCAGCGGAGCCAACGGGTGTTCCTGAGTGCCGCTCAGCGGTAAACTGCCCCTGAGCGGTACTTGCGGCTTCTCCTTTTGCACTTTTTGAGTTCTTTTCTGATTTCATCTTTATCCTTCTTCACTTCTTTCATCAAATTCACCTTAAAACCTGCATAAAACACTGAAATCAAGCATAAACCTGTCCAACTCTCTTATTTCTAAAAATATGAACAAAAGCATGATTCTAAGCTAGTTTCTAAGTGTTAAAGGTTGCTTTTAGTATCAATTTTAAGCATGAAAATAACAGTTTTTCAACTGTTATAAGGAACCCCTACCAACACGAACATTGTCAACTTACCCTCAAACGTTTTCAAGAATTTACCTCTTCAACTCGAGACCTTAGATTAACAAAGCTTGCCTCTGAACCTCTGCACCATAGAGTACCATTACCCCTCAAGGAAACTTTCTGACCTACTCTGAATCCCACAGTCTCATTGTCTTCTGTAACCTAACATCCAACAACTACCTCTTTCTTGATCAAACTCAATCGGTCATTCCACACTACCACAAAACCATACATGATGAAAACTAACTTCAACTTAATATGCAGCTTCATATCTCTAAACCTCTCGACCAACCCAACTCTCAAATCATCTCGATAATCACTTCAACAACTTATATATATATATATATATATTTAGATACCCTATTTTTATTTGTTTCAAATGCTTTCTTCCCATTTCCTCCTACCTTGTGCTCTTAATGCTCTTGTCTTACCTTTTCTTACAAAACCGACGTTCTAATGTATTACTTCCTTCGATGCTTGAAATTTTCTACCCCAGCCCAAGGTCAAACCTTTCTCCTATTCGAACCATTTATATTGAAACATCCCTTTAAACTTGACTCTGATCATCCACTTGCTGAGAACACCTAACCATAACCTTCCGATTATTTAATTAACTTAAGACCCTTACAGTACTTCATTCTTCTTAAAATACATCATGTTCTCTCAACTTGGAAATTTTTCCTTCTACTAAACTCCCCTTAAATCTGCTCTATGTCTTTCACAACTATTTTTTTTCAAACTCTTCTTCGTCTACTTCCTTTCTAGATATTGATTCCCTTCGGTCCACTTTAGAATTCTTATTCATTTCTTAACTCAAGCTTCAAACCATCCATCACTTTCTTCTTCAGACCTCAAACATCACTGATATACCAAACCATGTTGCCTTCTCTACCATTGCTACTTCATTGCTCACCAACATTTTCCTTTCTATCCCACTTCTGACACCACTGATGTATAGAACCAAGCTGATTCCTTAAACCTTGCTACACCAATGCTTACCCAAAGCTCCTCTTATTCTAGCCTTTGAACTCAACTCTTCTTGTGAAACGTAAGATATCTGATCTCCTGATTTTGTTCTTGAAAACTTCTTCACAAAAAACATTACTTCTAAACACCAACATCTTCACCCATCCTTTGAAACCTAAACTCTAGTCTTTTATCTCCTTATCTTCGAGGAAAGAATTTGCCTCAAAGGCTTTAACCAATTCTAATGAAGGTATACGGGGCAAGTTGTCCTTGAATCTGCATCCCTCTACCACTATAGAGCACAGTACACTACCATAAAGGCAAGAAGAAGACAAAGATTTCTAAAGACAACCACACTGGAACCACAACTCTATCTTTCCCCAAACCTTCAGAATTAAGAAAGGAAAATCATCTCTGGTAAAAGTCATGAGTATGCACCCTCATTACTCCTATCAAGACGTTTTTTGTTCTCAAAACCTCCAATTAGATACAATACTATACTATCTAGACTTGGAGGAAATGATAAATTATACCATTTACACTCAATTCTTCACAAAGAAGACACGACAAGCCCTCAACTCACAAGTCATCCTAAGGACAAACTGCTATGATACCATAAATGTGGCATTCCAAATATATAATAACCACAATCATATAACTTAGGCGTCCACATTTCAATAAAGAGAACAGTCATAGTAGAATAGTAGTTCAGTAGCTGATATTACATTTATCCACAAAAGGGCAGAACTTAAAACTTAAACTGTTTAGAGTACTTCAAAATAACACCAACTTAAATTTAGAAATCCTAAAATTACTATACTGCATCATCAGCATCCTCCAACTCTTGCTCCAAGGGAACCTCCTCAACAACATCTGCTCTCATCCAAGTGGATGATCATCGCAAAGGAAAATATACACAAGCAACACACAACAAAGAAGTAAGGGTGAGCTAGATAAACAAGCAGTAATCATATAGTTCAATCAATAAATATCATTGTGCTTAGCTACATATAAAGAACAATCAAGGCATACCACTTTAAACCATGACTCAAACACTCACACGACTCATCCGGATTGGTATAACTATCGAACTATTAGTCGTCTTTGCACTTGCGTAGTTCAGCCGGCACTCCCCAACACTATGCAAGGTAAATCCCCCATCTGTCTATGTCTAAACTCTAAGACTATAGACGAGAACCTCCCCCTACTCTCACCACTTACATTGCTCTCCTCTATTTGAGCATGAACAGTGCTTCGAGTGTAGGGATAGACATACCAGTTCAAAGCTCCATACAGATATACAGAACAACAACAACACCTCACACATCACTTTCAATCATCTCACCCTGAGATGTCCACTTCATACTCAATTACATCATTGTAGTTCACATTCATATGCTTTACAACTACTCAACAACACCATACATACATCGTGGTAGTTAAACAACATCAATCAATCCAAACAGAAGAAGAAAAATGAGTGAGATCCCCTCCATGCACCAGTTTACGTTCATATATACATATATATATATATATATTATGATAACAATTTATATCATACGTTTCATATGTTAATATAATATAGGTTTAATCCTTTTCGACATCCCTATTTATGTACGAATGTCTCAATTGGGTCCTCGTTTTTTAAAGTGTATCAAAATGGTCCCTAATTTTGAAAATTGATATCAATTGAGTGCTTTCCGTTAAGTTGGCTGGACGGCGTTAAAAAAATTGATGAGTGGATGCTGAGATGACGAACGAACGCTCGTCCACCAGCGAACGAACGCTTGTCCACCAGCGAACGAACGCTCGTCCACCAGAGAACGAACGCTCGTCGACCTCTTACTGCTGGACGACCGTTCGTTCCACACTGGACGACCGTTCGTTCGGTGGTCGACGAGCGTTCGTTCGCTGGTGGACGAGCGTTCGTTCGCTGGTGGACGAGCGTTCGTTCGCTGGTGGACGAGCGTTCGTTCGTCATCTCAACATCCACTCATCAATTTTTTTAACGTCGTCCAGCCAACTTAACGGAAAGGACTCAATTGATATCAATTTTCAAAATTAGGGACCATTTTGATACACTTTAGAAAACGAGGACCCAGTTGAGACATTCGTACATAAATAGGGATGTCGAAAAGGATTAAACCTATAATATATATCATGCTTTCCTAACTTATATTTCCATAACATTTAATAATATACATACATATATATGTTATGATAACAATTTATATCATACGTTTCATATGTTAATATAATATATATATATATATATATATATATATATATATATATATATATGTATCATGGTTCTTATTTGGTAAACTACTTGTCTAATTTTCATCATAGTAGAGATCTTACTTTCCCCCAGTTGGTCATCGGAGAGGGTTCAGATGCCTGAACGCATCAGACTCACTTTCGGCGCTAGCACATATGACTAGTCACAACGTACTGGACCAGGTCAGGGCTGCTCTATGATCAGGGATGTGCCAACTCAGGTTTTTAAGTCCCCTCTATCCTACCAACAAAGAAAGGCTTTTAATAAGTTATGAATTAATTATCTAAGTTATTAAAACTGTCCTACAGTGTTTTAGACATCAAATACCCAACTATATATATCACTCTTCCCTTCACAGTAACCTTAAACAGTACCTGCCCATATACATGCTATCATAGAGCCCTTACTCCAAACCCTCCAACCAGAACAATTTCAACCAAAACAGATTAATTTCAACAAAGACACTTACAAACATAATTGCCACATGTACCAGTTCAACACCAAAGAATAAATTATTTAAGAATAATTCCACAGTCTTAGTTATAATTATCCAATAAAAATTAACATCGTAGAACAGCTTCACAAGAACACACCAGTTCAACATTCAACCTGCATATATTTGTATAAAATAAATTCATACAAAAATAATTAGCTCCCCTTACTTGGAAGTTGAGCAGTACAGCTTGCTAGAATACTTTAAACAGGACCCCACACAACGGAGAACCAAACAGGACCTACAGATCACCGCATTGGTGACAGCCAACAACTCTTAGAGCTAGAATATGCCAAGGAATGAAAAGAAGAATACACAAGGCACATGCAAGAGCAAAATCGCATGCCCTAATTTCAAGAACAGGGGAGGAAAAGGGCAAAACCACTTACCCGCTATAGAACGCGAAACCGATCGGTTCAAGTCGAAGCTCTCGACTCCGGGAACGCAAAATCACCACCTAAATGACAATGCACCGGTTCAATTTCAAGATTTGGTAGAGAGAAGACAGAGAAAGTTTAGGGCTGAAGTTTTATAGAGAGGATATGGCTTTGAAGAAAATGTGCAGAGTTTGGTAAAGTTTTCCCCCTTTAATTTAATTTCTTTTCTTTCTTATTTAATATATGCCTCTATATTTATATATATAATTACAGGTCCTTACATTAAACACGTCAAACACTTCAATATCTTCCATTTTTTGCTGCACCTATTTCCATGACTGTTCTACTCTGGTTTGGACCTCCTCCTTGCGTGAATCCAGCTGGAAGTAGCATTCCATCATAATACTTTTAAAATTAATATAATTATTTATTAATTTTATTTTTTAAGTATTTTTTTTAATTTAATTGTTTTTTTATTTGACTGTTTTTTATTAAACTTAATATTTTTTTAATTATAAAACTACTTACAAAATAAAATAAAACTAATTACAATAAAATCATAAAAATTATTAAGATTTACAATAAAATTATATAAATTATTCTTTATCATCATAAAAAATAACGTATGCTAGGTGTTTTCAGCTATTTATAATAAATATATTATCATACCATGTTACTTTTAAATAGTAACAAATGATTTTGAAGATATTAAATTTGGGTTAGAAGAATAAAAATTATTTTTAAAGAAGAACATGGATCCACCTTATACCATTATCATGATTTGAATTCCAACACATTCGCATCACTGGAGACTTTACAGGTAAAGGTGTATAATGAAGCATTGATAAAATGCACAATGCCACCTTTTATCACTGTTGAAATTCCAAACCAAGCCAATCTTCTGCTGCGAGAAATCACTTTCGCCTATGTCAAATTATCAGGAAATGTCCATTAACTGCACCAAAACAAAACCTGACCCCATCAATTAAATCAATAAAAATTATTCAGATTTACAATAAAATCATAAAAATTATTAAGATTTACAATAAAATTATTCTTTATCATCATAAAAAATAACGTATGCTAGGTGTTTTCAGCTATTTATAATAAATACATTATTATACCATGTTACTTTTAAATAGTAACAAATGATTTTGAAGATATTAAATTTGAGTTAGAAGAACATTAAAAATAAATATTCAAAAGTAGTTTTTATTGATGAAAAATATGTAGTCACAACAGAATATCAAGAAGGATGTTAAGCAATAATAGATAGGTAATTTTTTAAAATAAGTTTTTATTATAATAGAATCTAGGTAATTTTTTAAAATAATTTTTTATTATAATAGAATCTAGAAAGTAAGAATATTTAAAAAAATGCGGATAATTGGACGTAAACAATGATTGATGTTTGAAATAGGGAAGAAGTAGAAGTTAGAAGATGTGAGATATAGTGATTGATAGGGTAGGGCAAAGATTTTGAATTTCTTGGAAGTAAGGGCGTGTACGGTGAGAGGAGAAAAAGGGCATATTCTTAACAGAAAAACAACCCATCAGCCAAACACGTCCTTATCAGTTGTGTACCAGAGTAAGGTCAGATCCTCCAAGACAGAGGAACCTCCTCTCCCAAACTAACCCCATTCTCCGTCGCCCAAACATCAATCTCTGCTGTCTCATCTGTCAGCGTGGGTCCCACTCTCTCCCACCACCTTCACCATTACTCTCTCTCTCGATAAAACCCTTAACACAACGCTTTTCTTCTCTGATCCAAAAATCCTTCTCCAACCTTCTTCACCCTTCCCAGGTTCACACAGTGCAACCTCAACGAAACACACGTGATGAGACAGTAGCTTCAGGTTTTAAGCACATCAACATGTTCTCAAAACTTCATCCACAGCACCAACCGTTTCAGTTCTCTCGGGAATGTCAAACATCCGAGGAGGATGACAGCCGGAGTAACGGGGGACCCAACCTCGCGGCCCAGAAGCCCGTCTCCACAGGGGATGGAGCTACAATTGAAGTAGTGCGGAGGCCCAGGGGCCGCCCTCCGGGCTCCAAAAACAAGCCCAAGCCGCCTCTTATTATTACCCGCGAGCCAGACCCCTCCATGAGCCCCTTCATTTTAGAAATCCCCGGCGGAAACGACGTCGTGGATGCCCTAGCCCGGTTCAGCCACAGAAAGAACACGAGCCTCTGTGTCCTCAACGGTTCGGGAACAGTCGGTAACGTCACTCTCCGCCAACCCTCCGTCGCTCCCGTCGGCACTGTTACCTTCCATGGCCGCTTCGACATCCTCTCCATGTCCGCCACCTTCCTCCTCCACGCAACCCTGCCGTCGGCCTCTCCCTCTACCTTCGCCGTCTCGCTCGCCGGACCGCAGGGGCAGATCGTCGGCGGACACGTCGCTGGAGGGCTGCTCGCTGCTGGGACGGTGTTCATCGTCGCCGCGTCGTTCAACAACCCCTCCTTCCACCGGCTCTCGTCAGAGGACGACGCGCAGAATAGCTCCGCGTCCGGCGGCGGTGTCGGCGATGCGCAATCGCCGCCTGCCTCTACTGGCGGCGCGGAGAGCGGACAACTTCCGGCGGAGTCGTGTATGTACAGCTGTCACCTCCCTTCGGATGTGATTTGGGCTCCGACGGCCAGACCACCTTTCTGACTATCTTAATTCGTCGCTGTTCTGTGAATTTTGTTTCGTTAATTGTGGGCATTTTTGTTTCGCTATTTTTTTCTTTCTGGAGTTTCTTTATTTAGTTGTAATGTTGCTGCTAGCTACTTATTTAGCTCTAGTTCTGGATAGAATACTCTGGTTTAGAGTTTTAGAATAATGCTTAATGCATGCGTTCTTATTGTTTCGTCGTTTCTTTCTTTCTTTACATCATTTAATTCTTCAAATTTGCTAAGACTTCATTGGGTAAAACATGTTTAACCGCTGGTGAATAAACTCTCTTTCGGTACTATCTTGTTATTTTTCATATTCTGTATCCAACACATTGTATCTTACTTATGTATAAACTCTAAATCGCGTAATTAATGATCTATAAAACATTGGAACTTTAGTTGGTGATGTTTAAAATATTACTTGAAGAAGATAAAAAAGTGATTTTTAAAGGAGGGAAATTTGTATACACTACGTGTAACGTCCAAAATGGAACTTTCTGGTGTCTTGGACCACATTTGGATTATTAGAAGCAAAGGGTGTAATAGATTGAGAAGAAGGTTGCATAGTGAGTTACGGGGTGGTTAAGGGAAATAATGGGGGTTAATTGGTTTGAAGAGTGAGACTGGGATATGATGCATTATTGTGGGTGCAGTGTAGCAGAGGTTATTGGGAGAAGATAACGCGATGCAAGTTGGTGACTGGTGGCACTGTGCATAGCTTTCTTGATTTGGAAAAAGTGTGGCAGTGGAGAACGTGGCAAGTGTTGTGGTTGCCTGTTTCTAACATCAGCAGAAGTCACCTCTTGTTCCTTCTGCTTGGTTTGGTGTGGTGTGGTTTTGTATGTGTTTTTGTGTCCATCCACTACGGATAAATCCCCTCCCTCGCTTTATTTCTAGGTCTCACTGATTTATAACTCATCTCTCTGTACTTGTTTTGTCTCTTTCTTCTGATTTCATCAATATAGAGAGAGAGAACCAAAAGAAAGTAAAAGCCAAGCGTAAGTTGCAATATTGAACACTTGCTCCTCCGACTGCGCCTTTCCTTTATTGCATCGCAGTGTGGAAGCTTATTCTCAACGCTGATGGAACTCAAAATTCCAAGATTTATGACATCAGAAGTGAGTTTGACGTGTGTATAGGTATGCATACTGGGGTCTTGTTTTGGTGATGAGATTAATTGATGGGGTCAGGTTTTGTTTTGGTGCAGTTAATGGACATTTCCTGTTAATTTGACATAGGCGAAAGTGATTTCTCGCAGCAGAAGATTGGCTTGGTTTGGAATTTCAACAGTGATAGAAGGTGGCATTGTGCATTTTATCAATGCTTCATTATACACCTTTACCTGTAAAGTCTCCAGTGATGCGAATGTGTTGGAATTCAAATCATGATAATGGTATATGGTGGATCCATGTTCTTCTTTTTTGCCGCCATACTCTAAATAGGAAAATAACTATGATTCACTGCTCTCTTTTATGGTTTAACATTTACTTTCAGCTTCTGCTTATTATTACTTCCCTTTCTTTAAACTATCTTTTGCATTTTGTTATCACTAAATATAGGTGCCTTAAGCCTTTTTAATAACTTCCGTTTGAATTTAGGGTTTACTTCAAATGGTTCTCTTTTTCTTTTTCCACCACTTGTTTTCAGTGTAGTATTCCTTTTTTTTTATACAATATCTTAAAATAAATTAAATGATAGAGTATTTGTTTCCTAACAAAATTTTTAAAATATTTTTTACATTATACATTAAAAAACACTCTTCTGGCTCTCAGTTGAAGAACTTCTCTCTCTTTTAATATGCATTTCACGTGTGATTTTTCTACCTGTATTCTATCTCTCATTCATACAATATTATCTTATTTTATCTTTAAATGATAATTTTAAGTTGATGTTATTGATTATTTATATTTTTCTATCTATTTTAAATTCCTTATGTTGAATTTCTAAAATTGTTAAAGTTAAAGTAATATGATATTAACTTTAAATTATTTATTATAATTCATAACATAACTTATATGTTGTACTATATGCAATATATCAATCGGAATTAATTGTCATTTATGGACAATTAATAGGTATTAATAGGTCAGATTGTCTTACGCTTTACAAATATACGGTATTATTCGGGTTTGATTGCCTAAAAATATATTGCACTAATGGTTAATCAACGGACTTCACTATCACAAGTCCTATAAATATACAATTGATTATGTCCAGGTACAATCATCTTTTTCTATCATAATAAAATAGTGACCTCTCTTTATGAAACATATCTAACTTGAGCGTCGGAGTGTCTTCTACAGGTCAACAACTCACCAAAGTGGATTGCATTCTCGGAAAGGATTGAAGATCAAAAGATAGTAGAGCAAGGAAGGACGACTGACCCTCAGACCAATTTAACCGAAACATTTTGGCGCCCACCGTGGGGCCGAGTGACATCCCCATGAAACTACGAGGAACCAGACGTGTAGACGTGCGCTCGGCCTCAACATTGCTACTTCGAATCAATACCAGGTTTTGCAACAAGAGTACAAAATTCCATAATACACTAGTGGAAAAATAGCTTTCTATGACGACCTATTATGACGGACAAAAATTATCCATCATAATAGGTTGATCGGTGGAAGAATCGTAATAAAAGTAAGACATATTATAACGTAGTTTTGTACATCAGTTGATAGAAGCGTTCCCAATCTTCAAAACTGGACCCGCTCCTTGAAGCAGAAAGTGCCAACGGAGTGAAAAAGTGAGCGTGAAGGAAATGCACAGTAGGTGTTTGTGAAGATGTTTGGTGCGGTTTTGGAAGTTTGTATGCAGTGGTTCTAACTCAGAACGCCTTCCAAGAGGGAAGGAAGCTAGAGGATGAGTGTGCTAAAGTGGCACAATACCGAGAATTTGACGAAGAAGTGGCTGAAAACAATTCAACAGCATTTCACTATATCAAGTCAAGTTGAGTTTTACAATGAATCAAGCTCTCTTTTATAGATGAAGAGAAGCTTGGAAACGTGCAAGTAAAGCTGCATATTTACAATGTGCTTGAAGCAAAGAGAAGTGTGCAGGAGACGGTAGTCAACACTACTGGAAAAATAATTATTTCCGAAGGCAAATTACCGAAGGACTTTGTGGCCTTCGGTAAATGTAGTTTACCGAAGGATTTTCCGAAGGCTTGTGTAGTATCTCTTTACCGAAGGGTATTGGCCGTCTGTAATGGACAGGAGTGATTACCGAAGGCCTATGACCGTCGGTAAGTGAATGATGTATATGAAATTAGAAAGTGACACATTTCCCTCCCTCTCATTTCGCGAAAACCCCTTCTTCCCCAATATTGAGATTCTGTGCCCTTCCTCCCTCAGACGAACTGACTGTGTGGCGTGTGCAGACTTCTTCCCACCCTAACCATAACTGGGATACGATTCTTCCCCAGTCTTCCATTATAGGTGAAGTCTCCCATTCTCCCATCTCATTTTCTTTCCCTGTTACTGTTTTCGATTAGGCATCAGTGGTGGAACCTTTCTTCTTGTAGCGTTTTGCAGTGTTCTGAGCTGAGGAAGGTGGTGGGTGGTTCAGTTGAAGGCTATACCATTCTCGAGGGAGGATATTGGAGGAGGCGGCGTAGAGGAGGCGGCGCAACCAGGGGAGTGTCGCTCTGTGACAAGGTCTTCCAGTACCGCTTCAGAGGCTATCGAAGGGGCTACCGTCGAGGTAAGTTGTCATTTTCATTGATGAACTATAAAAGCTAAGAAGAATGTGTTCTGACTTTGTTCAATGTATGCCCAGAATGAGTTTGTGCAATATGATTTTTTACAGAAAATATTGTTCAAAGTAGTCATTTTGATTGCTAATGCATTTTTTAGAAATAGTCCTATATAATCTAGAATATCGTGCTCGAGTTCCATCTGCAGTCCTTGCTAGGGCAAGCAATCTTAGAGCCTCGGGTAGTTCAGCAAATACTTGTTTCATTTCCTCCAAGCTCAAATTTTCCAAAATGGACGGCCTTGGGGCAACCCTCACAATCTCACCTTCTTTAGGTTCCTGAACTCGAGCCTCGGCTTTAATGATTAGTTCTGAATTTGAGTTTGCTCCACATTTTATTAAAAATGAGGAGGTATTACCCGTATTGAATTGAAGGACGTTCCACTGTGCCACATCAGTTCCAGACCCAGAGCCTGTATCAGTAGATGACATACGAGAATGTGATAGGTTCTGACTGCGGTCATCTTCTTCAGGAATTGACTGCATCATAAAAGAGGTTTAGGAATCAAAAAACTCAACATAAGTCGGACATAGACCCAATTTTACCAGAAATGCTGAGATAGAAAAGCATTTCAAATTGTTTTTATCATTTCATTCCCTACTTTTCCTTTTTGTTTCGGGTACAGCATTTCTTAAGTATATAACTGGGTTGATAACACAAACTTAGTTAACAATTTTAAAAAAATGATAAAATAGTCAAATACAGAAAAGTCAGATAAATCTTGGGAAACATAAAGAGAGACTTTTTAAAAGGTACGACAGAGTACATAAATGGTAATTTTCAGAAGGCGTCAGCTACTCCCGCACCCACCCACCCAATGGCCTTGTTCCTGTGATTATGATGAGAATGTTTTTTCCCCAGAGAAAAAGTTGTGATTTTAGTCGAAACTGAGTATGCCGAATTCAGAATGAGCATAATCTGATTCCTTCACAACTCAAAATACAATCTAGCCATATGGAGCATCAATTTGCTTACCTCAACCACTCTGCGAGCATCTGCAATGTACCTTTGAGCACATGGATGATCAATTTCAAGAAGTGAAGACATTTGTTCTGTCAGTTTGTCTAGAGAACCAAGCACCGTTCTTTTCTTACTTTTCTCGATGGTGTTCACAGTAGAAAGTTTAGTTATATCCTGTTCAAATTATACCATGAATTATTGAGTATTTGCTAGCACAACACCAAATTTTGAAGAACAGATTTCAAAATAAGAAAAAAGAAACCTTGACTTGCTTCAATATTCTATCAAGTGAAATAAGAGACGCTAATCTTGCATCCTCAGCAGCAGTAGAAAAATTTTGAACAGGTGAACCACCATTTTCCAAGGTAGTGAAATACTGAAGATAACATTAAAGCTGAGTCCTGTTTCACAATTTGGTGTGTCTGTCTCTGTTGAAGCATCTGAAGGTTCGTTATAGAGCATCACCTAACCATGTCACTTGGTAAGGGAATCACGGGAAGGATATCACAGTTGCATATCTCAATCATGAACCCATGTGGGTCATGAAAAAACAACTGATCCACTTTGATCCCGGCTTCTTCCACTCCATTTCCTCAAGCTTCTTCTCCACTACTCCCATGCTTTGACACTGTTTTCATTCATCACAAAAACCAAACAAACCATGTCAGTTTCCTTTTGTTCAGTCATTTTGTCAAACACACTGTAATTAATTTCAAGTAATGCTATGAAACAAATTTCATTTCACACTGAAACCTTGCCTGGAATGATATGTGATTATCTTTCGGATTATTTTATTTCTTTCTTGGAATGTTGCTGGGGTCCTCTACTTGAAGCAACACTCATGCATTACCCAATCAGTTCTGATTCCTTGAGGAGGTCTGCCTCTATAGTACACCTTGGTATCTTTTCCAGTGGACTTCCCGTAGCCTGCAGGAGTTGGAGAATCATGTCCAAGAGCTTCAAGAGCTTGTGCTGCATTACACAAGACATGTTGAAAACCTAGACAAAGGTGGTTGAAGTTGAGCTGAAAGAGTGTTTCTTGTGAGTTCTGCTCAGCTTTGAAGAGTGGCACGAGATGTGAGAGTAAGGGAAGCTATATATAATGAAAAAACTCAGCCCTGTCAGCACAGTCCATAACAATAAATGAAATAAATTTAAGAGTGAGAAAAAGAAAATGAAAAAAATAAGACATCAAACACTGAAGCGGTGAATATAAATGATGATTACCTGCACCTAAAATTAGGGTTGATGTGTCCCTTTCTAGCTAGGGTGAGACAGGAAGGATAATGAGAGTTTGTTTTCTTGGGATTCAAAAAATGAACCCACTATTCCTGCTTGGATATGGACACTCTGCCCTCTTAAATTATGATGTCAGGTTCTGCTGACATTCTTTTCCTATCAAACTGCAAAATATTTTGGTTTCATTTTAAACCTGTGTGTATCAATCCAATAAACAATTACTTTTATGAGATGCTCTACCATTCTGATTTTTTACCCAGCTGGGAAATCACAGGTTTTGTTTTCACCCATTTGAACTTTTTTTTAGTTTCTGTTTTAGTTTCTGATTTTTTTTAGTTTCTGTTTTAGTTTCTGTTTTAGTTTTTTTTAGTTTCTGTTATTGATTTGAGTTAAGTTCATATGTATGTGTTTTTGTGATTTGGTTATGAAAATAATTGTATGTTCTTTATGGTGCTATAATGTTGAGATTGATTTCTAAGAGAAGAGTACCGTGTGAATTCCATTGTTAGATATATAGTACCAATTTGATCGTTTGATGTAAAAGACAATTTTTTGTGTTAGTGTAAGGATAATTCAATTACAAAATATCATTATATATACATGTAAGTTAAACACTACACACTGTAACTTGTCACAGTCAAGGACTTTGTTTTCTTATTTGGATTTAGTGAAACTTGACATATGTATTCATAAGTAAAAATGTATGCAACCAGAGGAAGACAAGTGATAACAACATTGTCTGGTTTCACTAGAGATAGCATTCCTGGACTGAACCCAATAAATCCCTGCACTGCCACTGACCTGGAATCTCAAGTAGATTTCACCACTTGGAGGGTTGGTATAGTCAAACACTGACCTGGAATCTCAATTAGATTTCATCAGTTTCCTTGTTTAAATTTTCTAAACCAAGTTGCCCTATTAGCAGTAGCTTATAGTTGTTCAACACCATAGAAACACTTCATCCTCTTGTCTTCCACAGTACCCAACAACAATCTATTTATAAGTCAAACTAATTCAAGTTTCTAAGTACATGGATGTCTATTAAAATAATAATGGTGTTGAGGATATGGAAGCAAACTTTGAAATGTCTGAACTTTTGAAATAAAAGTATAAAATAGAGTACAGTGACTGCAGATGCAGAATCAAGTCCTTCAAATCAAGTCCTTGGTTGGCAAACAATGTTTGCAGGGTGGTGATGTTGTCAAATGGAGCAGGAATGTTATTTCTGGCTTCCTCCAAGATAGAGACTACCCCATCTCTTCAACCTGTCGGAACTTTCCTCCATAATGAGTATTTTTTTGTTATCAAAATCAAAGTGTCAAGATAGAGACTAAGCAGAACTGTTTTGTGCTTATACTTCAGCTTTCTTGATAAAGATTAAGCTCTTACTGTGGCTACAATGGTGTCTATGGTGACATCAATGGTTTACTGCTTATACTTCAGCACAAGAGACCACGCCAGGGCATTCAAACTCAACAAGGGTCTTTATTCTGTCAATGAAGTCAAAGCCTCTGACTGTGGCAGTGTGACCATATTTCAAGCAAATTTGACACCAATAGCCATAAACTTGGGCTGTTGCTGCAAGAACAATGGTTTACTGAATTTGTCATGATAACTTAATCTTATTCATGACTTGCTAAAGTATTAGAAGTCCATAACCTCATTGTTCTGAGGCCTAGGTAGCATGTGATAGGTTTCTTGGTTTCTACTTTGTTGTCCCCTATTCTCGTGCTTAAAAGTAATTTTGCCAATCTTGTCTCTTTCTCATGTATCCAGCTTAGAACTCACCTCTGGACATCTTTGAATTCACTCCTAGAGTGTTATTCACATCTCAATTGTTGTCCTAGAGTCAGATTACATGATGACAATCCAATTTGATTCTTATGCTTGAATTTGGTTGGTGAAAATGGTTAAAGTTGGTGTTAAAGAGCAATTGAAACAGTGATATTTTGATTTAATCATATTTAGCATGTGCTGGCAGCTTGTACAAGTCATATTTCATAAAGAAAAGTTGCTAAAACCATAAAATTATGATTATAAACACTTTTGTGCAAAATGACCATTCAAACCACCAATATTTCAGCATTTTTTGTGGTATAGTTGCAGATTTGTGATATAGAAAGCTTATTTTGATTGCTGCATCAAAGGCATTGCATTTTGAAATCTATTCTACCACATATCTTACGTTCCTTTTGACTCCCTATGTGTTTCATAACTGTTATTTCTTACTTGTATCAATTATTGACATTCTAAGTTCCCAAGCTAATGATATCATTGTTTTAGAGTTAGAATATTTTTCAAATTGATCATGCTTGATTGCTCAGGTTGACTTTTTTTACCCTAAATGTGATCAAACCAAATAAGACAAAACCCACAACCCTCACTCATTCCACCTTCTCTTCCACTTCGAAGAAGAGAAACCCAAAACCCTCACACCCATCACACTCTTTGTAAGAGGTGTAGGAATGTGCCCACATAGGGACCATTTTATAGCTGAAAGGAAAATCACTTTAACCAATCAACTTCCACCAAAGTGAACTAAAGAAAATCACTTCACACCAATTGAATTAAACTAAAATAACATAAACAAACTTTGAAGAATGAGATAGGCTAAACTCCACTAACTACACTAAACTACACTAAGTAGAATTAGTCTTAAACTATTCTAAAGTAAAACCTAAAAAAGTGTACTAATAGGTGAGAAATTGGGAATTCACCTAAAGTAACCGAAGTGTTCAAATTGCCTTCCATGTTCGACTTGAATAGTAATAGGTTTATTACTTATGTCGCATGGAGTGTTGCTGTTTTGACAATGATTTTTTTTTTTTGGCTTGTCACAGAACATGGCCTATTTTCTCAACCATCGTGCATGGATGTACGACCGTTGTTATAGCGGAAGGAGAGGTTTGAAGGAATCTTTTGTCATCGGAGTTCAAGAGTTTGTGGAGACGGCTCGACGCAGTCATTATTATGCCATTGATGGAGGGATTCGATGCCCATGCATGAAGTGCGAATGTACAAGGATTTTGAAAGATGAAGAGATTAAAGTTCACCTATACCAAAAAGGGTTCATGCCTAATTACACGGTTTGGACATTTCATGGTGAAGAAAATCCTTCGACCTCCAATAGAGTTCAAAATCGGCTTGCATCAGGTTCGAATACTGTTGTACATACATCTGAGATAGATCAATTTGCCTATATGCAAGAGATGGTCAACAATGCTCTTCATCGACATGACGAACAAGAAGCAAACGGTAGTCATGATGAACAGTCTCCAAATGAAGCCACTCAGAGGTTTTACAAATTACTGACAGAGGCAAATCTACCTGTATTTGAAGGTTCATCTGAGTCAAAGTTGTCAGTGTCCATCAGACTGTTGGCTGGTAAATCTAATTGGAACGTTCCCAATCAAGCAGTGGATCACTATACAAAATTGATTTTAGATCTGACACCACCAAACAATTCTATTCCGAAGAATTGTTATCAAGCCAAAAGATGTGTTTCAATGTTTTAATTTATAGTGATCCTTTCTTATTCTTTTCTATTGTTTCACTTTATGTGTAAACATTTCAAATGCAGCAATGACAGGACAAGGTTCAGATAAACCTGATAAAGGAAAAGGGGTAGCCAGGCCTAAAAAAAGGCAACGGAAGGCCCCAAAGTATGTACTTAGGGTGCCTAGTACACTACCTACCCGTACAGTACAACCTCCCTCTACTCCTGCAGTACACCCTCCTTCTCCTACCCCTGCAGTACATCCTCCTCCTCCTACCCCTGTTGTACACCCTCCTGCTCCTACCCATGCAGAAGAGCCTCTGCCTCCCCCTGTGATTATTATTCCCACTCCTCCCCCTGTCATTATTACCCCCACTCCTCCCCCTGAGGTTATTACCCCCACTCCTCCCCCTGACCCTACTTCTATAGCTTCCTCATCTTCTACACCGCGTTCAGCTGGTGATGCTGAAGATGTTGACCCGCCTTTCCATGATCGACCATGGATTGAGCCATATGGAAAAGGGTAAATACTTTAATCCCAGTTTTAACTTTGATTGATGTTTTAAACTTTCTTTACTGAAATGACTTTTATTTATTTATATGAAGGTTTATTCCCTCCAGAGTTGCTTCCCAGGCCATAACACGTTCAATTAAGCAACAGTATTTGACTCCATGGCCTACTTGGGGAGCCATACCTATAGACGACAGAAAGCCATTCTGGGAGCGTTTTAAGGTCAACAACACTTTAAATTAATTATCATTCATATCTTACCATGTCTTAATCAATGTTTGTTTTGTTCATCATTACAGAAGAAGGTGCAGTGGAAAGCTGAGCATGAAAGTCAAATTCATAGAAATTTTCACATGAAAGCATCTCATCGGCTCTCAGAGATGTTTAGGGATGCCAGGATTGCAGGGGAGCGCCCTGACTGGATGGGCGAAATTATTTGGAACTCTTTGCTTGCACATTGGAACACAGTAGAGTTTCGTAAGAAGTCTGCTACAGCCCAGAAGAATAGATCGTCTGAAAGGGGTGGTGCCTTGCATACTGGTGGGTCGATCACGATTCACGAGCATGCCATTCGTATGGTAATCTCTTCAAGCTGTTTCTGTCCAGATTTTCTTGTCTCTTAAGCATTGTGCAAGTATGTTTGATGTTGATAAGCATTGCTAAAGGTGTAGCAACTCATATTAATCACTTAATTGCAAAATGAGTGGTTGAGTTCATCATAAACTTATTTAAAAATCTGCATAAAAATACTTCTCTGGTTTGACATGTGCAATCTGTTTTGTTCAGATTTTTTTTGCATCTACAACTTTGAACAAATTTATTTGATGATGATAAACATGATTGAAGTGTTTCCTTGAATTCTAGTGCAATTTTTTTAGTAAAAAGTGCTGCATAATTGGCTACAGCAGGGGTGTTTTGTTGAATCTGTCCATTTCAGTGCATTTTACACATTTGTGCAACTGTATTTTACCATTTGAAACATGTATGCACTGTTCATTTGGTCAAATTTGAGCTCATATGCAAAATCACTTCCTAAACCATCAATTTTGCCTTATTTTGGAAGTGAAGTAGTGATTTTCTAGTGCAGTGTGATTCTTTGCTGTCTTAGTGTCTAAACATGTTAAAATTGATGATAAAAGTTGCCCCAACCATCAAATAATGTTTCCAAACGTGTTTATGCAGAATGACCCATTAAACCACCAAATTTTGCCTAAATGTGGAAGTGAACTTGTGATTTTCTGCTGCATTGTGTCCCTTGACTGTCTTAGTGCTTAAACATTTTCAATTTGATGGTTTAAAGTTGTTAGCACTGTTCGTTTGGTCTTTCTCCAGCCACTGTACCAAATCACCTTTTGAACCATCACTTTTGCCTTAAATTTGCAAGTGCACACCTCGTATTGAGAGCTTGACTGTTTTGGTTGTGTTTCATTGCTTATGGAGTCATTTTTGGTGAATTGAAAGTTGTTTTCTATTGTTCATATGGTCAATTTTGAGCCAAACCGAAATATACTTGCTACATGACCAAATTTTGGTCACTTTTACCAAGTGCACAACTGAAATTCTGCAGTAGATTTTTTCTTGCTTGTTTCACTGCTTCTACATGTTCAATATGATGATATAAACTTCCTTTAGGTGTCATTTGATCCCTAAAACCACTGCCACTCATTTTTACCACTGAAACCATCATTTTTCTACTCAATTTGCTGCTGCAGTGTACATTTTAGTTGCTGTTTGGTTTTTAGTCACAGTTAAATTTCGAATTTGGATTGGAAAAAGCTGGGTTTATCTCCTTTGGTTTCCACATAATTGGATTCCATGTTAAGTCTAAATTATGTTACAGGCACAAGCTCTTGGACGAGCGGTCCATGTTGACGAGGTCTTTGCACAGACCCATGTTCGGAAGGGCACTAATGAATTCGTTGATGAAAGGTCTCGCAAGACTCATGTAAGCAAATAGCACTCCTAGTATTAGTAATCCACATGATTATGTTATCTTCATCATTCTCTGACATTGCTTTTATTGTTTGAACAGGAAGATTTTTCTATGAGACTTTCACAGGTTAGATCCGAACATGGGTCAGCTCCTACACCGGATGATACGAGTAATACAGATGACGACATCCGTAGGACACAGTGCTGGGTCGATGTCGTTGGTGGGAAGAAAAAGGGACGAGTCTACGGTGCAGGACAACTTGCTGCAAACTATACAGCATCGAAAGGAGGTACACTGAAGCATCAACCTTCTTCTTCCACCTCTTCTGCTGACGAGGCCATCCAGCGCTTGACACAGCTATTGGACCAACGTGACCAGGAAAACCGTGCATTGAGAGAAGAATATAGTGACTTGAGAGATGAGTTCTCAAGCTTCAAGACCCTGGTCATGAGAGCGCTGCCTCAAACTTCAGACACTCCTTCCATTACCCCTCCGACCCAGCCACGACCCTCCCTGTCACCCGCCGTCCCTCATCAGCCCACACCAGTGCAGCCCACACCAGTCCAGCCCACACCAGTCCAGCCATCTACAGATGACCAGGAGGATGAACATCTTTCTGAAGACTATGTAGATTTTTAGTTTCATTTTGTTATTGATCATAGTACATTTAAATGTTATTATGATATTGTTAGAATATAATTGATGTTAGTACATTATGATAACAATGTTATAGTACTTTATGCTTTTCCATCAATGAATATCAAATTTTGGGATGGACAATATATATATGCAGGTCTGTTTGTTTGTAAATTGAAACTGTTATACAGGTCTGTGTGTTGTGAATATGATATGCAGGTATGTGTGGTAGAATAGCAAAACAATTAAAACAGATATTTCTCTGCACCGTACCGAAGGCTTTAACGAGGGCCTTCGCCCTTCGGTAATTACCGAAGGCTTATGGCCTTCGGTAATTACCGAAGGCTTACGGCCTTCGATAATTACCGAAGGCTTACGGCCTTCGGTAATTACCGAAGGCTTACGGCCTTTGGTAATTACCGAAGGGCGTAAGCCTTCGGTAATGGTTACCGACAGGGGGTTTACCGAGGGCTTTTCGACCGTCGGCAGGCCGTCGATAATGGGCCGTTACCGAAGGCTTTTGGCGTTTTCCGAAGGATTTGGGCCTTCGGTAATGCCCTTCATTACTGTAGTGCAACTAGCTGCATTTTGCACGTGGAACATGTTGGAAAAGAAGCTACGGCTGGTGTGTTCCATGTGGTAAATATGCTCCACGGTTGGAATGTGCTCCACAAGAGAAATATGCAGGGTTGAATATGTGTCACATGGAAAGGGTTGAAAACGTGCTCCAAAAGAGAAGGGCTTCATGGCTTAACTTGTCTTTATTGTGCTCCCTTGCTTGGTAAGGTTTTTAGGATGTATAAGCATACTTTCCAACCTTATTAATGTCCTACAAAACAATGTGAATGGAATTTAGTTAAAGAGACACTACAGTAATGAAGGGCATTACCGAAGGCCCAAATCCTTCGGAAAACGCCAAAAGCCTTCGGTAACGGCCCATTATCGACGGCCTGCCGACGGTCGAAAAGCCCTCGATAAACCCCCTGTCGGTAACCATTACCGAAGGCTTACGCCCTTCGGTAATTACCGAAGGCCGTAAGCCTTCGGTAATTACCGAAGGGCGAAGGCCCTCGTTAAAGCCTTCGGTACGGTGCAGAGAAATATCTGTTTTAATTGTTTTGCTATTCTACCACACATACCTGCATATCATATTCACAACACACAGACCTGTATAACAGTTTCAATTTACAAACAAACAGACCTGCATATATATATTGTCCATCCCAAAATTTGATATTCATTGATGGAAAAGCATAAAGTACTATAACATTGTTATCATAATGTACTAACATCAATTATATTCTAACAATATCATAATAACATTTAAATGTACTATGATCAATAACAAAATGAAACTAAAAATCTACATAGTCTTCAGAAAGATGTTCATCCTCCTGGTCATCTGTAGATGGCTGGACTGGTGTGGGCTGGACTGGTGTGGGCTGGACTGGTGTGGGCTGATGAGGGACGGCGGGTGACAGGGAGGGTCGTGGCTGGGTCGGAGGGGTAATGGAAGGAGTGTCTGAAGTTTGAGGCAGCGCTCTCATGACCAGGGTCTTGAAGCTTGAGAACTCATCTCTCAAGTCACTATATTCTTCTCTCAATGCACGGTTTTCCTGGTCACGTTGGTCCAATAGCTGTGTCAAGCGCTGGATGGCCTCGTCAGCAGAAGAGGTGGAAGAAGAAGGTTGATGCTTCAGTGTACCTCCTTTCGATGCTGTATAGTTTGCAGCAAGTTGTCCTGCACCGTAGACTCGTCCCTTTTTCTTCCCACCAACGACATCGACCCAGCACTGTGTCCTACGGATGTCGTCATCTGTATTACTCGTATCATCCGGTGTAGGAGCTGACCCATGTTCGGATCTAACCTGTGAAAGTCTCATAGAAAAATCTTCCTGTTCAAACAATAAAAGCAATGTCAGAGAATGATGAAGATAACATAATCATGTGGATTACTAATACTAGGAGTGCTATTTGCTTACATGAGTCTTGCGAGACCTTTCATCAACGAATTCATTAGTGCCCTTCCGAACATGGGTCTGTGCAAAGACCTCGTCAACATGGACCGCTCGTCCAAGAGCTTGTGCCTGTAACATAATTTAGACTTAACATGGAATCCAATTATGTGGAAACCAAAGGAGATAAACCCAGCTTTTTCCAATCCAAATTCGAAATTTAACTGTGACTAAAAACCAAACAGCAACTAAAATGTACACTGCAGCAGCAAATTGAGTAGAAAAATGATGGTTTCAGTGGTAAAAATGAGTGGCAGTGGTTTTAGGGATCAAATGACACCTAAAGGAAGTTTATATCATCATATTGAACATGTAGAAGCAGTGAAACAAGCAAGAAAAAATCTACTGCAGAATTTCAGTTGTGCACTTGGTAAAAGTGACCAAAATTTGGTCATGTAGCAAGTATATTTCGGTTTGGCTCAAAATTGACCATATGAACAATAGAAAACAACTTTCAATTCACCAAAAATGACTCCATAAGCAATGAAACACAACCAAAACAGTCAAGCTCTCAATACGAGGTGTGCACTTGCAAATTTAAGGCAAAAGTGATGGTTCAAAAGGTGATTTGGTACAGTGGCTGGAGAAAGACCAAACGAACAGTGCTAACAACTTTAAACCATCAAATTGAAAATGTTTAAGCACTAAGACAGTCAAGGGACACAATGCAGCAGAAAATCACAAGTTCACTTCCACATTTAGGCAAAATTTGGTGGTTTAATGGGTCATTCTGCATAAACACGTTTGGAAACATTATTTGATGGTTGGGGCAACTTTTATCATCAATTTGAACATGTTTAGACACTAAGACAGCAAAGAATCACACTGCACTAGAAAATCACTACTTCACTTCCAAAATAAGGCAAAATTGATGGTTTAGGAAGTGATTTTGCATATGAGCTCAAATTTGACCAAATGAACAGTGCATACATGTTTCAAATGGTAAAATACAGTTGCACAAATGTGTAAAATGCATTGAAATGGACAGATTCAACAAAACACCCCTGCTGTAGCCAATTATGCAGCACTTTTTACTAAAAAAATTGCACTAGAATTCAAGGAAACACTTCAATCATGTTTATCATCATCAAATAAATTTGTTCAAAGTTGTAGATGCAAAAAAAATCTGAACAAAACAGATTGCACATGTCAAACCAGAGAAGTATTTTTATGCAGATTTTTAAATAAGTTTATGATGAACTCAACCACTCATTTTGCAATTAAGTGATTAATATGAGTTGCTACACCTTTAGCAATGCTTATCAACATCAAACATACTTGCACAATGCTTAAGAGACAAGAAAATCTGGACAGAAACAGCTTGAAGAGATTACCATACGAATGGCATGCTCGTGAATCGTGATCGACCCACCAGTATGCAAGGCACCACCCCTTTCAGACGATCTATTCTTCTGGGCTGTAGCAGACTTCTTACGAAACTCTACTGTGTTCCAATGTGCAAGCAAAGAGTTCCAAATAATTTCGCCCATCCAGTCAGGGCGCTCCCCTGCAATCCTGGCATCCCTAAACATCTCTGAGAGCCGATGAGATGCTTTCATGTGAAAATTTCTATGAATTTGACTTTCATGCTCAGCTTTCCACTGCACCTTCTTCTGTAATGATGAACAAAACAAACATTGATTAAGACATGGTAAGATATGAATGATAATTAATTTAAAGTGTTGTTGACCTTAAAACGCTCCCAGAATGGCTTTCTGTCGTCTATAGGTATGGCTCCCCAAGTAGGCCATGGAGTCAAATACTGTTGCTTAATTGAACGTGTTATGGCCTGGGAAGCAACTCTGGAGGGAATAAACCTTCATATAAATAAATAAAAGTCATTTCAGTAAAGAAAGTTTAAAACATCAATCAAAGTTAAAACTGGGATTAAAGTATTTACCCTTTTCCATATGGCTCAATCCATGGTCGATCATGGAAAGGCGGGTCAACATCTTCAGCATCACCAGCTGAACGCGGTGTAGAAGATGAGGAAGCTATAGAAGTAGGGTCAGGGGGAGGAGTGGGGGTAATAACCTCAGGGGGAGGAGTGGGGGTAATAATGACAGGGGGAGGAGTGGGAATAATAATCACAGGGGGAGGCAGAGGCTCTTCTGCATGGGTAGGAGCAGGAGGGTGTACAACAGGGGTAGGAGGAGGAGGATGTACTGCAGGGGTAGGAGAAGGAGGGTGTACTGCAGGAGTAGAGGGAGGTTGTACTGTACGGGTAGGTAGTGTACTAGGCACCCTAAGTACATACTTTGGGGCCTTCCGTTGCCTTTTTTTAGGCCTGGCTACCCCTTTTCCTTTATCAGGTTTATCTGAACCTTGTCCTGTCATTGCTGCATTTGAAATGTTTACACATAAAGTGAAACAATAGAAAAGAATAAGAAAGGATCACTATAAATTAAAACATTGAAACACATCTTTTGGCTTGATAACAATTCTTCGGAATAGAATTGTTTGGTGGTGTCAGATCTAAAATCAATTTTGTATAGTGATCCACTGCTTGATTGGGAACGTTCCAATTAGATTTACCAGCCAACAGTCTGATGGACACTGACAACTTTGACTCAGATGAACCTTCAAATACAGGTAGATTTGCCTCTGTCAGTAATTTGTAAAACCTCTGAGTGGCTTCATTTGGAGACTGTTCATCATGACTACCGTTTGCTTCTTGTTCGTCATGTCGATGAAGAGCATTGTTGACCATCTCTTGCATATAGGCAAATTGATCTATCTCAGATGTATGTACAACAGTATTCGAACCTGATGCAAGCCGATTTTGAACTCTATTGGAGGTCGAAGGATTTTCTTCACCATGAAATGTCCAAACCGTGTAATTAGGCATGAACCCTTTTTGGTATAGGTGAACTTTAATCTCTTCATCTTTCAAAATCCTTGTACATTCGCACTTCATGCATGGGCATCGAATCCCTCCATCAATGGCATAATAATGACTGCGTCGAGCCGTCTCCACAAACTCTTGAACTCCGATGACAAAAGATTCCTTCAAACCTCTCCTTCCGCTATAACAACGGTCGTACATCCATGCACGATGGTTGAGAAAATAGGCCATGTTCTGTGACAAGCCAAAAAAAAAAATCATTGTCAAAACAGCAACACTCCATGCGACATAAGTAATAAACCTATTACTATTCAAGTCGAACATGGAAGGCAATTTGAACACTTCGGTTACTTTAGGTGAATTCCCAATTTCTCACCTATTAGTACACTTTTTTAGGTTTTACTTTAGAATAGTTTAAGACTAATTCTACTTAGTGTAGTTTAGTGTAGTTAGTGGAGTTTAGCCTATCTCATTCTTCAAAGTTTGTTTATGCTATTTTAGTTTAATTCAATTGGTGTGAAGTGATTTTCTTTAGTTCACTTTGGTGGAAGTTGATTGGTTAAAGTGATTTTCCTTTCAGCTATAAAATGGTCCCTATGTGGGCACATTCCTACACCTCTTACAAAGAGTGTGATGGGTGTGAGGGTTTTGGGTTTCTCTTCTTCGAAGTGGAAGAGAAGGTGGAATGAGTGAGGGTTGTGGGTTTTGTCTTATTTGGTTTGATCACATTTAGGGTAAAAAAAGTCAACCTGAGCAATCAAGCATGATCAATTTGAAAAATATTCTAACTCTAAAACAATGATATCATTAGCTTGGGAACTTAGAATGTCAATAATTGATACAAGTAAGAAATAACAGTTATGAAACACATAGGGAGTCAAAAGGAACGTAAGATATGTGGTAGAATAGATTTCAAAATGCAATGCCTTTGATGCAGCAATCAAAATAAGCTTTCTATATCACAAATCTGCAACTATACCACAAAAAATGCTGAAATATTGGTGGTTTGAATGGTCATTTTGCACAAAAGTGTTTATAATCATAATTTTATGGTTTTAGCAACTTTTCTTTATGAAATATGACTTGTACAAGCTGCCAGCACATGCTAAATATGATTAAATCAAAATATCACTGTTTCAATTGCTCTTTAACACCAACTTTAACCATTTTCACCAACCAAATTCAAGCATAAGAATCAAATTGGATTGTCATCATGTAATCTGACTCTAGGACAACAATTGAGATGTGAATAACACTCTAGGAGTGAATTCAAAGATGTCCAGAGGTGAGTTCTAAGCTGGATACATGAGAAAGAGACAAGATTGGCAAAATTACTTTTAAGCACGAGAATAGGGGACAACAAAGTAGAAACCAAGAAACCTATCACATGCTACCTAGGCCTCAGAACAATGAGGTTATGGACTTCTAATACTTTAGCAAGTCATGAATAAGATTAAGTTATCATGACAAATTCAGTAAACCATTGTTCTTGCAGCAACAGCCCAAGTTTATGGCTATTGGTGTCAAATTTGCTTGAAATATGGTCACACTGCCACAGTCAGAGGCTTTGACTTCATTGACAGAATAAAGACCCTTGTTGAGTTTGAATGCCCTGGCGTGGTCTCTTGTGCTGAAGTATAAGCAGTAAACCATTGATGTCACCATAGACACCATTGTAGCCACAGTAAGAGCTTAATCTTTATCAAGAAAGCTGAAGTATAAGCACAAAACAGTTCTGCTTAGTCTCTATCTTGACACTTTGATTTTGATAACAAAAAAATACTCATTATGGAGGAAAGTTCCGACAGGTTGAAGAGATGGGGTAGTCTCTATCTTGGAGGAAGCCAGAAATAACATTCCTGCTCCATTTGACAACATCACCACCCTGCAAACATTGTTTGCCAACCAAGGACTTGATTTGAAGGACTTGATTCTGCATCTGCAGTCACTGTACTCTATTTTATACTTTTATTTCAAAAGTTCAGACATTTCAAAGTTTGCTTCCATATCCTCAACACCATTATTATTTTAATAGACATCCATGTACTTAGAAACTTGAATTAGTTTGACTTATAAATAGATTGTTGTTGGGTACTGTGGAAGACAAGAGGATGAAGTGTTTCTATGGTGTTGAACAACTATAAGCTACTGCTAATAGGGCAACTTGGTTTAGAAAATTTAAACAAGGAAACTGATGAAATCTAATTGAGATTCCAGGTCAGTGTTTGACTATACCAACCCTCCAAGTGGTGAAATCTACTTGAGATTCCAGGTCAGTGGCAGTGCAGGGATTTATTGGGTTCAGTCCAGGAATGCTATCTCTAGTGAAACCAGACAATGTTGTTATCACTTGTCTTCCTCCGGTTGCATACATTTTTACTTATGAATACATATGTCAAGTTTCACTAAATCCAAATAAGAAAACAAAGTCCTTGACTGTGACAAGTTACAGTGTGTAGTGTTTAACTTACATGTATATATAATGATATTTTGTAATTGAATTATCCTTACACTAACACAAAAAATTGTCTTTTACATCAAACGATCAAATTGGTACTATATATCTAACAATGGAATTCACACGGTACTCTTCTCTTAGAAATCAATCTCAACATTATAGCACCATAAAGAACATACAATTATTTTCATAACCAAATCACAAAAACACATACATATGAACTTAACTCAAATCAATAACAGAAACTAAAAAAAAACTAAAACAGAAACTAAAAAAAATCAGAAACTAAAACAGAAACTAAAAAAAAGTTCAAATGGGTGAAAACAAAACCTGTGATTTCCCAGCTGGGTAAAAAATCAGAATGGTAGAGCATCTCATAAAAGTAATTGTTTATTGGATTGATACACACAGGTTTAAAATGAAACCAAAATATTTTGCAGTTTGATAGGAAAAGAATGTCAGCAGAACCTGACATCATAATTTAAGAGGGCAGAGTGTCCATATCCAAGCAGGAATAGTGGGTTCATTTTTTGAATCCCAAGAAAACAAACTCTCATTATCCTTCCTGTCTCACCCTAGCTAGAAAGGGACACATCAACCCTAATTTTAGGTGCAGGTAATCATCATTTATATTCACCGCTTCAGTGTTTGATGTCTTATTTTTTTCATTTTCTTTTTCTCACTCTTAAATTTATTTCATTTATTGTTATGGACTGTGCTGACAGGGCTGAGTTTTTTCATTATATATAGCTTCCCTTACTCTCACATCTCGTGCCACTCTTCAAAGCTGAGCAGAACTCACAAGAAACACTCTTTCAGCTCAACTTCAACCACCTTTGTCTAGGTTTTCAACATGTCTTGTGTAATGCAGCACAAGCTCTTGAAGCTCTTGGACATGATTCTCCAACTCCTGCAGGCTACGGGAAGTCCACTGGAAAAGATACCAAGGTGTACTATAGAGGCAGACCTCCTCAAGGAATCAGAACTGATTGGGTAATGCATGAGTGTTGCTTCAAGTAGAGGACCCCAGCAACATTCCAAGAAAGAAATAAAATAATCCGAAAGATAATCACATATCATTCCAGGCAAGGTTTCAGTGTGAAATGAAATTTGTTTCATAGCATTACTTGAAATTAATTACAGTGTGTTTGACAAAATGACTGAACAAAAGGAAACTGACATGGTTTGTTTGGTTTTTGTGATGAATGAAAACAGTGTCAAAGCATGGGAGTAGTGGAGAAGAAGCTTGAGGAAATGGAGTGGAAGAAGCCGGGATCAAAGTGGATCAGTTGTTTTTTCATGACCCACATGGGTTCATGATTGAGATATGCAACTGTGATATCCTTCCCGTGATTCCCTTACCAAGTGACATGGTTAGGTGATGCTCTATAACGAACCTTCAGATGCTTCAACAGAGACAGACACACCAAATTGTGAAACAGGACTCAGCTTTAATGTTATCTTCAGTATTTCACTACCTTGGAAAATGGTGGTTCACCTGTTCAAAATTTTTCTACTGCTGCTGAGGATGCAAGATTAGCGTCTCTTATTTCACTTGATAGAATATTGAAGCAAGTCAAGGTTTCTTTTTTCTTATTTTGAAATCTGTTCTTCAAAATTTGGTGTTGTGCTAGCAAATACTCAATAATTCATGGTATAATTTGAACAGGATATAACTAAACTTTCTACTGTGAACACCATCGAGAAAAGTAAGAAAAGAACGGTGCTTGGTTCTCTAGACAAACTGACAGAACAAATGTCTTCACTTCTTGAAATTGATCATCCATGTGCTCAGAGGTACATTGCAGATGCTCGCAGAGTGGTTGAGGTAAGCAAATTGATGCTCCATATGGCTAGATTGTATTTTGAGTTGTGAAGGAATCAGATTATGCTCATTCTGAATTCGGCATACTCAGTTTCGACTAAAATCACAACTTTTTCTCTGGGGAAAAAACATTCTCATCATAATCACAGGAACAAGGCCATTGGGTGGGTGGGTGCGGGAGTAGCTGACGCCTTCTGAAAATTGCCATTTATGTACTCTGTCGTACCTTTTAAAAAGTCTCTCTTTATGTTTCCCAAGATTTATCTGACTTTTCTGTATTTGACTATTTTATCATTTTTTTAAAATTGTTAACTAAGTTTGTGTTATCAACCCAGTTATATACTTAAGAAATGCTGTACCCGAAACAAAAAGGAAAAGTAGGGAATGAAATGATAAAAACAATTTGAAATGCTTTTCTATCTCAGCATTTCTGGTAAAATTGGGTCTATGTCCGACTTATGTTGAGTTTTTTGATTCCTAAACCTCTTTTATGATGCAGTCAATTCCTGAAGAAGATGACCGCAGTCAGAACCTATCACATTCTCGTATGTCATCTACTGATACAGGCTCTGGGTCTGGAACTGATGTGGCACAGTGGAACGTCCTTCAATTCAATACGGGTAATACCTCCTCATTTTTAATAAAATGTGGAGCAAACTCAAATTCAGAACTAATCATTAAAGCCGAGGCTCGAGTTCAGGAACCTAAAGAAGGTGAGATTGTGAGGGTTGCCCCAAGGCCGTCCATTTTGGAAAATTTGAGCTTGGAGGAAATGAAACAAGTATTTGCTGAACTACCCGAGGCTCTAAGATTGCTTGCCCTAGCAAGGACTGCAGATGGAACTCGAGCACGATATTCTAGATTATATAGGACTATTTCTAAAAAATGCATTAGCAATCAAAATGACTACTTTGAACAATATTTTCTGTAAAAAATCATATTGCACAAACTCATTCTGGGCATACATTGAACAAAGTCAGAACACATTCTTCTTAGCTTTTATAGTTCATCAATGAAAATGACAACTTACCTCGACGGTAGCCCCTTCGATAGCCTCTGAAGCGGTACTGGAAGACCTTGTCACAGAGCGACACTCCCCTGGTTGCGCCGCCTCCTCTACGCCGCCTCCTCCAATATCCTCCCTCGAGAATGGTATAGCCTTCAACTAAACCACCCACCACCTTCCTCAGCTCAGAACACTGCAAAACGCTACAAGAAGAAAGGTTCCACCACTGATGCCTAATCGAAAACAGTAACAGGGAAAGAAAATGAGATGGGAGAATGGGAGACTTCACCTATAATGGAAGACTGGGGAAGAATCGTATCCCAGTTATGGTTAGGGTGGGAAGAAGTCTGCACACGCCACACAGTCAGTTCGTCTGAGGGAGGAAGGGCACAGAATCTCAATATTGGGGAAGAAGGGGTTTTCGCGAAATGAGAGGGAGGGAAATGTGTCACTTTCTAATTTCATATACATCATTCACTTACCGACGGTCATAGGCCTTCGGTAATCACTCCTGTCCATTACAGACGGCCAATACCCTTCGGTAAAGAGATACTACACAAGCCTTCGGAAAATCCTTCGGTAAACTACATTTACCGAAGGCCACAAAGTCCTTCGGTAATTTGCCTTCGGAAATAATTATTTTTCCAGTAGTGAGAACATTCTAAGACTTAGAAAGAAAGGATCCTTTTGTTTATTGAACTTCCCTTTCTTAGTCTTAAGTTGATACTTCTTTGGATGGAAAGTCCCTAAAGGGGTTGCCATCATTCCCTCCCTCTTTAAAAACGATTTGTCCTCAAATCGGGAAGAAAGAAAGAAGCACAACTTTGGTTTCTATTTTCCACCTGGGTCAAAAATATATCTACAAAAAATAGCAACAATTAGTATGAGTAAAAGCATGTATGCAAAGATAAGAAGATAAAACGAAGGCCTTTTGAGAAAAATTTTATCAGAAGAAGTCGTGGCCTTTAATTTATTTTTGGTTTCACTTTGTTTGGAACATTCCCCATGTTGAAATGTAGAAACAAAGTGATGTTTTTGAGAAGAAGAGTCAAGGTATTAACCTGTTAATGAAGAAGTTAACAACATGCATACCTTGGTCTCCATCTTCTTTTCTTGAGAAGGTTGCTTTTCCAACCTATTTTCTTGTTTTCTTTCTTTTTCAATTTTTTTTTGATTGTTATCTCATCCTCTTTCACTTGTTTAGGTGTAAGAGGAATCATTGTGATTTGATTTCCTTTATGGAGGAAAGTTATTTTGTTGGTATAGCCATCATGAGTGGAATTATGATCAAATTGCCATGGCCTACTGAGTAGAACATGCCCAGCATCCATTGGAACAACATCACATAAAACTATTTCTTCATAGTTGCCAATGGATATTGGTATGTTTACTTGTGTGTTCACTACTATTTCGTCATCAACTTTTATCCATTGAAGCTTATAAGGTTTGGGATGAGGAATAGTAGGTAAGGTGTTAATCCAAAAACTTGTTGGGCTCAATTTCGGCAAGCGTACCGAATCGTTCAAGTAATAAACCGGTAAAATCGGGTATCGTTTTCCCAAGAGACTCGTAATACTAGAGAATTGTGCGATTAACAACTCATATAGACTCAAGAACATAACATCAATTTACAAACAAGTGTAGAAATGTAAATTCATACATAATTACAAGGTTGGACTTTGGTATTGAAGGCACTTGGAAATGAAAAAGACTAGAAATGGTATGAAATGACATTGTTAAGGCTAGTTTTCACCAATGCACTCTTGTGTATGACCAATTTCGTCTCCTCTCTATCAATTTACTAAAGTCAATCCACTAAAACACTCTAGCCCTAATCCCTTAGGTGAAAGAGCCTAGGTTTTCCTTATCAAACTCCAATCCCTTGGACAATCTAACAAGCAAAACCCGCATTAAAGAGTTAAGATCTAAGACAACATGTGAATCATCTTCCATCCCTAGAATCAATGACCCACAAGGACTCCTATTTCAGTTCTGGGTTTCATCTTACGTCCCCATAATCCATAAAACCCCAAAATCAAGTCATGAACGTCCCCATTACATGCAAGCTTTAAGATTGGAAACAAGAATACTAGCAATTGATAGAAAAGGCATATATATAATCAAATCATTCAACAATTACACAAGATTCAAAGGCTACAACTAATCCCTAACAAGATGGGTTTGGTTCTCCATTTCCATGGAGAACCCTAAAGCTTACAAACATGGAAGATGGAAGAAGAAGGAGACGCAAAGGAAGAGGAGGAGATGTTCCCACAAGCTCCTCGCGCCCTCCATGAGCTCCAGACGTGAAATCGCGCCTCCAAAGAACCAAAGACGGTAACCCCTTCGTGTTTCTGGGTTAAATAGACACATCAGCAAAAGTCGCGCCCAGCGTCCCTTCTGTCTCGCGCCCGGGCGCGAGGCTCTCGGAAAAAATCAAAAACTCACAAAAAGTCGCGCCCGGCGCCCCTTCTATCTCGCGCCCGGGCGCGAGCCTCTCGCAAAAAGTCGCGCCCGGCGCCCAGTCGCGCCCGGCGCGGACCATCTGGATAGGACGAGCGTCCTCTTCTCTGGCCTGGACGAGCGTCCTAAATCTTGGACGAGCGTCCTCTTATCGCTCTGGACGAGCGTCCTCTTAACTCTCTGGACGAGCGTCCTCTCTGCCTTGCCGAATGAGAGTCCTCTGCCTGGCTGGACGAGCGTCCTCTGCCTAGCTCGCTGGACGTCTTCTCTGGACGAGCGTCCTATTAACTCCTGGACGAGCGTCCTCTGCTCTGACGAGCGTCCTGCCTGGCTTGGACGAGCGTCCTCTTCTGCGTTTCTGGACGAGCGTCCGCTTTGCGACGAGCGTTCTTGCGCTGCTGATGGCATTTCTGCATGTGCTTGCTTCATGGTCTAGTTCTATACATTGTTGGAGACTCTTCCAAGCTCATTTTTAGCTACAAAATAAGGGATTATTGATGAAAGTACATCAAAGTAGCCAAAAACACAATTATTTAGAAAACAAGACAAAACAAGGGGATTAAGCAAGTTATAAGTTAGAAAGGAGTTGATTTTGCTACTAAAATGATGCTTAAAATATGGTAAAATTTAGCATTATCAAATACCCCCAAACTTACAACTTTGCTTGTCCTCAAGCAAAAGTACTTCACCTAGCAAACAATTCAATCACAATGGTCTAACAATCCAAGAGTCAATTTAAATCAAATAAACAAAATCAATCATGCTTGCTCAACTTATAAATCACATTCAAGAGACAATATAGTCTTAGCAAGCTAAACTTCAATCATGGTGCCAACAGTTCAAAATCACATGATAGATGCAAATGATAGATCAACAAACATGGCAAGTTGTTTTCAATGAGTGCATGGAACCAATCCTCACCAAGGAAAGTGTTTCACTCAAGCACAATGGTGTATAAGGATGTGTGTCTATCTCTCAAATATCACAATGTTTCACAAATCAACTTTGCCTTTCGTTTCAACAATATCAAACACATCAACAAACAAGTTACATCACAAGGACTTTTTGAATCTTGTATTGTGGCTGGGCTAAGAAGAAAAATTGGTTTTTCTGGACAACAAAGCACCTTGAGCTTAAGAGATAAAACAATTTACTTCATGATATAGCATAGTATCTCTTTTTCTCCAAAATTGAATAAACCACTCTCAACTTATTTCCCAACTCTTTTTCATTGAATTCATGTTTTTGTCTTTCTTCTTCTTTCTTCTTTTTCTTTCTTTTTACTCAACTTATTGTTTTTCACAATGCTCCCCTTTTGACAAGAAAAACTCCCCCAAACTTAGACCATTCTCCTCATTCTAACATATATGTTCATCTCAACTCAAGGTAAGGAGGTTAAGGATTTTTCAATAGGCTTAATGATAGCTCCAGCTTTGGTGCTATTCTACAGATCCGTGAGCTTCCAGGGAAGAAAAGCAGTGACAGCGGAAGAACAAGATGAAAACAGTCTAGACTGTGCAGTAGCAGCGAATGAAAATGTGGAAGCAGAGTTTGGATGAGGTGCTTTAGGGAAATGGAGCTAGCTCAGACAGCCTTCATCAATGGAAGGAAGCTAGAGGAGGTTTGGTAGGAAGCACAAGAGTGACTTTCGGTGGGAGAAGACGCTGGAAATTGCATCAGCAAATCTATTCTCTCAATTCATCAAAAGTGAGCTACAAGCTTTGCTTATGAGATTTTATAGATCAATCTCAAAGCCTTTTACACGTTTTCTTTGGATCTGAAATGTTAACCATGTGCTCAATGTGTGGCTTCTATAAAAGCCTTATGAAGCACGTTGACAATTGAATTTTACATGTGAAAAATGAAAAATTACTAATGCCACCCCATAGAAGGATAAGCACACCCCTTCTGGTGTGTAAATGTCCATTTTACCCCTGTCCATGTTTTGGCAATTTTGTAACATCTTCTTGTTCTCCAATTTCCCATCCAAAAATAGCAAATAGTATTTGACCTTTGGGAGAATACTCATCTTGGAGTTTTTTGGCCATCCCTCTTGTGATGGGTCCTATGGTGCTAGGCCTTCTTGTATCATCCCCTCCCTCTTGAGAAGGATTTGCCCTCAAATCCAAAAGGTCTTCATCTTCACTATCAAATCCTGAAAAAGGTTTAAGATCAGATACATTGAAGGTAGCATGAACACCATATTCAGGAGGAAGATCAAGTTGATATGCATTGTTATTAATCCTCCTGATCACTCTGAAGGGTCCATCTCCTCTAGGATTGAGTTTGGATTTTCTTAGTTGAGGAAATCTTTCCTTTCTAAGATGAATCCAAACTAAATCTCCTTCATTGAAGATTAACTCTTTCTTGCCCTTATTATGTTTCTTGGCATATTTCTCATTTTGTTGTTGAATTTGAATTTTAACCCTTTGATGTAACTCTTTGATAAATTTAGATTTAGATACCCCATCTTGATGAACAAAATCAATAGAATTTGGAAGGGGTATTAAATCCATGGGTGTCAAAGGATTAAAACCATAAACAACTTCAAAAGGAGACAATTTAGTAGTTCCATGAACTACTCTATTGTATGCAAACTCAACATGAGGTAGGTACTCATCCCAAGATTTGTGATTTCCTTTAAGAACTACCCTTAGTAAAGTGGAAAGAGATCTATTGACTACTTCAGTTTGACCATCTGTTTGAGGATGGCAAGTAGTAGAAAAAGATAACTTAGTCCCTAATCTAGACCATAAGGTCCGCCAAAAGTGACTAAGAAATTTTGTATCTCTATCCGAAACTATTACCTTAGGTAACCCATGAAGTTTAACCACATCTCTAAAGAATAACTTTGCAATGTTGCTTGCATCATCTACTTTGTGGCAAGGTATAAAATGAGCCATTTTGCTAAATCTATCTACCACCACAAAGATAGAATCAAAACCCCTAGAAGTTTTAGGAAGACCTAACACAAAATCCATACTTATCTCTTCCCAAGGGGTGGAAGCAACATTCAAAGGAGTATACAGTCCATGAGGCATTGATTTAGATTTAGCTTCTAAACAAGTTATACACTTAAAGCAATGCCTTTGAACATCCCTTCTCATGTGAGGCCAAAAGAATTTTTCTTTCAACATGCCAAGGGTCTTTTCTACCCCAAAATGCCCCATTAATCCTCCCTCATGTGTCTCTTTAACAAGGAGTTTTCTATGTGAACCTTGGGGAATGCAAATTTTTCCTTCTTTAAAAAGATACCCCTCTTTCACATAGAATCCTCCTTGAGGCTTATTGAGACATTCCTCATAGATATGAGCAAAATCAAGATCTTGTGAATATAATTCAAGAATGTTATTAAATCCAAGAATTTGAGCTCCCAATGTGGCTAATAGATTAATTTTTCTTGACAAAGCATCAGCCACCACATTGGATTTTCCTTTCTTGTATTTAATAACATAAGTGAATTGTTCAATGAATTCCAACCACTTAGCATGCCTCTTTTGTAACTTGTGTTGGCTCTTCAAATACTTAAGTGATTCATGATCACTATGAATGATAAACTCCTTGGCAACAAGGTAATGTTCCCAAGTTTGAAGAGCCCTCACAAGTGCATATAGTTCTTTGTCATAGGTGGGGTAATTACAAGAGGCACCATGAAGTTTTTCACTAAAGTATGCAATTGGGTGTCCTTCTTGTAATAATACTGCACCTATGCCAAATCCTGAAGCATCACATTCTAGCTCAAAAGTTTTGGAAAAATTTGGCAAAGCTAGAATGGGTGCTTGTGTGAGCTTCTCTTTGAGTAGCTCAAAAGCTTTTTGTTGTTTATTCCCCCAATGGAATGTAACATCTTTTTTCACCAACTCATTGAGGGGTGAAGCAAGACTAGAGAAGTTAGGAACAAATCTTCTGTAAAAGCTTGCCAACCCATGGAAGCTCCTTACTTCTCCTACATTCTTTGGAGGAGGCCAATCTTGGATGGCTTTTATTTTTTCTGGGTCCACATGAACCCCATTTTTGGTGACCACAAATCCAAGAAATATGACACTATCAACACAAAAGGTACACTTGTCAAAGTTTGCAAACAATTTGTGTGTTCTAAGAATTGTTAAAACAACTCTCAAATGATTTTCATGAGTTTGCAAATTTTGACTATATACCAAGATGTCATCAAAGTAAACAACTACAAACTTCCCAATGCAATCCCGAAGGACATGATTCATAAGTCTCATGAATGTACTTGGAGCATTTGTAAGACCAAAAGGCATAACTAGCCATTCATATAATCCAAACTTGGTCTTAAAGGCAGTTTTCCATTCATCACCTTCTTTAATTCTTATTTGGTGATAGCCACTTTTTAAATCTACCTTTGAAAATATTTGTGCTCCATGCAATTCATCCAACATATCATCAAGCCTAGGAATGGGATGTCTATACTTGATTGTGATGTTGTTGATAGCTCTACAATCACAACACATGCGCCACTTCCCATCTTTTTTTGGAACAAGCAACACTGGTACAACACATGGACTTAGACTCTTTTGAACTAAGCCTTTATCTAGCAACTCTTGGACTTGTGTCTCAATCTCCTTAGTTTCTTGGGGGTTTGTCCTATAGGCTGGCCTATTAGGAAGAACTGCCCCTGGAATGAAATCAATTTGATGTTCAATTCCTCTTATGGGTGGAAGCCCTTTAGGAATTTCTTGTGGGAATAAATCATCAAATTCTTTCAAAAGTTTTTGAATGGATGGAGAAGGAGTTGAAATCTTTGAATTACTAGATGTGCATGTAAGTGTCCCTTGACAAAGAAGAAGATATGAAGGTTGCTCAACTTGAAGTGTATTTATTAAAGTCTTTTTGTTTAAAAGGACTTCATGTTGAGTGACCTTAGGTGGCACACTTGTTTCTATACCCTCCTTTCTTTTTGACTTTTTCTTTTGAGCATGTTCTTGCTTTCTTAAAGACTTCATTTGTGCTTGATCCTTAGCCACTTGGTTAGGAGTCAAAGGATGAAGCACAAACTTCTTGTCCTTTTGATGGATAGTGATGGTATTGGTTAGACCATGATGGATAGTTTGATGATCAAATTGCCATGGTCTCCCCAATAACACATGACATGCTTCCATGGGAACTATATCACATAAAACTTCATCTTTGAAGTTCCCAATGGAAAATGCCAACTTCACTTGATTCTGGACTATTATATCCCCATCTTCATTTAGCCAATGAAGTTTATAAGGTTTTGGATGGGGTATAATATCAAGTTTCAACTTCTCAACCAACCTTGTGCTACAACAATTGCAACAAGACCCACTATCAACAATGAGAGAACAATGATTTTCTTGAATTTTACATCTTGTGTGAAAGATGTTCTCTCTTTGTGATATGTGTTCAAGACTTGGTTGGTTGCTAAGTATCCTTCTCACCATGAGAAGTTGCCCATCATCAGCATATATTTCCTCTTCCCTCTCTTCTTCCTCACTCTCACTTGTACTAGTTGGGGTGTCACTTTCACTACTATAAATGTCCTTGCCTTTCAAAATAATATTTCTTTTTGTAGGACATTGAGTAGCTACATGACCCCTTCCTAGACATTTGAAGCATTTGATTTCACTTGTTCTTGTGTGTGAGGGTGTCTCTTTCTTGGGTCTCTCTTCTATTTTGGCTAGAGGTTTAAATGGCTCTTTTTCTTTAAAAATTTTCTTTTCAAAAGTAGGTTGAACTTGAATTCTTTTAGAAGAAGATTTTCTCAAGTTTTGTTGTTCTACCTTTATACACATTTGAACAAGATCATTCAAATCTCTATAAGGTAGAAGTTCAACCTTATCTCTTATGTCAAAATTGAGCCCACTTAAAAATCTAGCTAAAGTAATTTCTGGACCCTCCACTATGCCTGCCCTCATCATATACAACTCCATCTTTTGTCTATATTCCTCAACTGTCATAGACCTTTGTTGTAACCTTTGGAGTTTATCCATGAGTTCCCTATTGTAGTAAGAGGGAATGTGTCTCCTCCTAAGGGCAGACTTGAGATCATTCCAATAGTGGATGGGAGGGGCTTGATGTCTAAGCCTCTCTTTGACCAAGGCAGTCCACCAGTACATTGCATACCCTTGAAAGCTTAGGGTAGCTAGAGAGACCTTCCTCTCTTCACTCACTTGGTGGCATTCAAATAATTGTTCCACCTTCATCTCCCAATCAAGATAAGCCTCTACATTGTCCTTCCCATGGAAGTGAGGCAACACAACATTGACTTCTTTAGGGGGTGGGGGTGCATGAGAATTTCTCCTATGCCTTCTATAAGTAGAAGGCTGATGAGGGTTATAATCACCCAAACTCATAGTCATCCCTCCCTCTTGAGAGTTGTCACTTTGACTTCCCCTAGACTTACTTTTCCTTATCATTCTCAACTCATCTTGAATAACAGCATTTTGAAGCTCTCTATTGACTTTTTCTTCATTCATTTCTCTTCTTATTTCCTTGAATTCATTAACTAAAGTTTGAAGAGAAAAATGTTCTTTTTCACTATCACTAATCCTAGGAGAATGCCTTCTAGACATTATGATGGACTTAAATGTTATTCTTGAAATAAGGACTAGAGATTTCACTTGAAAGCAATATTCCAGGTAAGGGAGGTGATTCACTAGGAATGCTTAAGTACCAAGCCTTATCCTTGCCAAATATGCTTCTAGTTACTTACTAGAGTCCTTAGATCAAAATCACTCTTAAATCCACTTAAGTCTTAAAGACACAAAGAAAAATACAAAGCAAAGAAAAGACACAACCTAACTCTAAATTCGGACCCCTAAGAGAGCTTCCTATTCGCACAAGATATATACTTATCTAGTCGAGAATGGAACAAGCAATTAAAGTGAGGTCTCCTAGGTGAGGCTTAAATTTTGGATCTAAGACACACTCACCGTCTACCAATTTAAAATGATGAGACTTTAAGTCAAGTTAGCAAATGAGTGAAGAACACTTATGAGCTCTTCCACTTCATTTGCTTGAAATGGCCAACTTACAAAAAGAACAAAAAAAAAAGAAAACTGCTAATACAATTAGACTTTGCAAAAAGGAAAAGAGACAAGGTTTGACAATGCAACTTTGGCTTCTCTCAAATAAAACTGAGTGATTCTGGATGCAATCACGCAAGGCTCACAGTTGCAGCTAGGTGGAATTTAATTGGCAGCAATCAAACTGCTATTACAGTATCAGCAGCAGCTATGTTTCCAGCAATTCAATTTCTGCAGCACCGTAGTCACCATGCCTTGTGTTTCCATCAAATCTCCACTTCCTAGGAGCCTACCAATGATGAAGGATCTCTAGATAGCTCAATCCCATGTAATTATACCTCAACAGATTTTAAATCAGCAGAAGATTAGAAAAGGAAATGAAGCAACTGCACAGAATTATCTCAGAAAAATTACTGCACTACAACACCTTTTATCAAACAGGTGGTAGGCCAGAAAGCCAATGACTGAGAATAAAGCAAGAAAAGGAGATGCAAACACGGAGGCACAACAAAAAGAACCTAGGAAAAGTTCTAGAGTATATTAATAAAGCAAGAAATTAAAACAAGCTGCAATGGACTCAAATTCGGAGACAATTAGAAATTGATCAAAACTGTTTGATGAATTGTCTGAATGAACAATCAGTTTGATGCACCAAATTTTGCAGATTCAACTTGCACTGGCCAATCAGCTTTTTAATTTGCAATATTTGTTTCTGTTATATTGTTTTTAACATTGAATACGTTTGACCAAGCTTTTGCTAACAAGTTTAGATTATTGGATTGCACCGAAACAGTTTGTACAAATAACTTTGTAGTATGCAGCTTGTACCAACAAAAGAAGACTAAAACTGGTGGTTTAGAGAATAAAATTGTGCAGGGTTATTTCAATGTAAAATTTCTTTGCATGACCAATTTTAATTCATCAAATCAAACGTGTTGATACTGAAATTTGATGCAGAAACTTATGATAACAAATTTTTGACTCATTCAACCCTTTTTATGCAGCAAAATGAAGAACTCAACCACCCAGATTTTAGTGCACTGAATCAAACGACCTTTGAACACTGAAATGTGTCCATATACAGCATTTAAAACTTGTTAAAAGTGCTGGAAATAGTTGCAAAGATGTTCAGCAGTGATCTAATACTGAAACAGAATAAAAAATATACTGGACTAAGCAAAGCAGTGCAGTTCGGCCAACTGCAGATTAGATGCAATGTGAGTTTTCCAATGATGCTACTAAGCCTTTTGCAGAAGCAATTCAGTGCTTAGATGATGTGCATCAAGTACTAACTCGGTTTGGGCATTCAATCACAGATCTAATTCACCAATTTCTTTCAAATAGACACACAAAACTATTCTACTGCTCAAAATTCTGAAACTGGAATTGGTGTCACAAATCATGCACTTGAGCTCCCACTGAGTTTTTCATGGCTCATTTAATGTGCAGATAATGACAACTTCTTCAGTTTATTCAGATATAGCAGAGCACACAATTTTTAAACCAGATTTGAAGACAGAAACGTAAACACACATGACTGAACATTACAGGAAAAAGATGCTCAAACAAAAAAAAAGACTCAAACAACACAAATGGACCGATTAAAATGATGAGACACAATCAAAATAAAACGAGCACACAAGAACAGACTGAAACAGAACCTAATAACACCAGAAAATGAATAGAACAGTGAAATAGATTCAAAGACAGCAAAAGAGCATGATGACAGTGTGGAATTTAAAAGGAAACACTTAGCTCACTGGTGCATTTCGAACCAGGGTCTGAATACCACATGATAGCTCCAGCTTTGGTGCTATTCTACAGATCCGTGAGCTTCCAGGGAAGAAAAGCAGTGACAGCGGAAGAACAAGATGAAAACAGTCTAGACTGTGTGATGAATCAATATTTTACTCACTTCACTTAGTTTATTGTGCTAGAATTAATCAGGAAATTGTGCTTAATTGTCCGATATTTCCCCGTTTTTACTAATTGTGCTTAAATTGATCAGTAATTCTAATTTTAATTAATTTGAATTATTTGTCTTAATTATTTGCATTAGTAATTACTGGGAAATTATTGGATAAAATTTAAGGACTAATTTGTTTTGTGAAACAATTAATTAGAAGGTGTTGAAGAATAACACACGGTTTGATTTGAAGATTTGAAGGAGACATTTTCTCACGCAAGTTAATGGCTCTCAGTTTTCATTTGCAAATTGGACATGGGCAAAGAAACGTGGGGTTTGTCACGTTGATATAATGTTGGTGCATGGTGACATGGAAGCAAAGCACATGGGTCTCTTGGTTTTCCATCAGCACGTGAAAGAGGAGTACAAGCATCATTAGAAAAGCTTGGTGGTGGATGGGAACGCATCATGGCCCACAATATTGAAAGAATTTTCAATTTGCTTTCAAAAAGGAATGAGTAGAAGAGGTGCAGCTGCCCATACTTGCACGTACACACGTTGAAGAAGTGAAAACTCAGCACGGAAAGAGAAGCTCACAGCATGGGGTCATCCACTACAAAGAAAGTCATATTTCTCAAGGGAAGTAACTCTCGGCCTTGAGCTGTAACAGTACGACCTCGTCCAGCTGCCACGGAGGTGGAGTTTTTGATTGAGTTCTAGAGCTGCAAGGTGTTATAACGCATGGGAGAGGAGTCACGTTGATGACAGCACGGTGCGGCAGCGGCAAGAAGCTGCAGTCAGCCACGGTCCGACCAGTGACAGTGTCTCGGCCACCAACTTCACGCAGTCCAGCCACATCCAGAAGCACCCACCATCAGCACACAACTCACATGGGTCCAGCAGATGGCAGCAGAGAGCGTCCAGTCTAGCTGAGATGAAGAAGATAGCTCACGGCAGCCAGCTTTGAAAAACCACACAGCAAGAGGACATGCACGTGCAGCCATGATTTCATTCTTCCAGGAGCCTCACGTTCCAGTTTGCAACAACACATAGGCAACCACGGCCAGAGAAGCAAGAGCAGCTAGGTGGTGCTGTCACGGTCTACTTGGATAAGCTACACGTCCAGCATCCACCAAACGCTCCACCATTCAGCCCACACATGGTCCAGTACATCCAGCATTGTTGGAAGAAGAAGCCACCACCGAGAAGGAGAGTGATGACCGTTAAAGAAAATTGTTCCAGCACTCTCACTCGTCCACCATGGCAGCAAAGAATGAAGGTGCAGTAGCCACCTAGAGAAGTGAAGCTCAAGGAAGCTCATGGCTTGATGATGAATGAGAAGAAGAAAGCTACAGGTTGTCACGACCAAAGCAGCAAGTGATTTCATTTTGGTATTTTGTGTGCATGAAGAAGAAAGGTGTTGATTCAATTTGATGTCCAGCAAAGTGGTGCCAAGGAGATTACATGGAGTTCATCACGGATGGGAATAAGTCACGGCTGAAGCAAGCAAGAGTTGAAGCAGCTGCAGCAGTTTGGAAGGTGTCTCGGACGGAAGGAATAGCAGCAGACTGCATGAAGATCATGGACCAGTAGGGAAGACCAGCACACGTCCAACCACCATCAAGGAATCTTCTTTCTCTTGAGGAGTTAACGGCCAGCAGTAAGGTATCATGGCATGGTATGCTGAATGAATGAAGAGGTGCAGGTCCAGCTTACACAAACCAGCAACCCACGTCCAACCACACCCAGCACACATGAAGAATGAAGTTGGAGAAGTCTGCAGCACGGTCCAGGAAGCTTGAAGGATAGTAGCTTTGTTGTTGATGTCTTGGAGTGAGACACTCACGACCCTTGAAGGCCTTCACGGTTCAGCAGAGGAGTCTTCACGTTCCCAGCCACGTCCAGGAGCATCACGGGTCCAGCAATTCAACAAAGAGAAGACTAGGTGGAGTGGCAATGTTCTCAGTCTCGGTGCAGAGCATGCAGAAGTTAAAAAATGGAAGGCCCCACCTTATTTTATTCTGCACATAATGGATAATGCAAGAAATGAATATAATAGAAGTTAATGGGAGACCAAGGTGGAACTGACAGAGGGAGATACACTCACTTCCAGCCTGCATTTGCACTTCCAGCCATGGGAGAAAAGACCTCCAAGAATAAAAAGAGGAGTCCCAGTTCCAAAAGAGAGTGACGTCCGGGGAGAGAACCTCTCTTCCAGAGGGTTTCAGCAGAGTAATTTCCAATAACTTCCACAGTGTAGTGTAGTATAGGAGAGTAAATTCCAGTGTGTGAGTAGTTCCAGTAGCAGTAGAGAGAGTTTGGCCGTGAAGGAGATGGAGATGATCATTGTCCCGCAAAGAGAACAGCACTCCACTGGACAGCTGATGGAACAAATGTGGAAGGCTGTTGTTGATGCACAATAACTGATTTGGTGTACACGCTCCTAGGTTCCAATTTTATGTTTTTAGTTGTAATGAATTTACATTCAATGCAAAATGTGATTTAATTTCCTGTTACTCAAATGCCAATTCCATTTTACTGTATCTGTTTTATTTGTTGCTGTAATTTTAATTATGTAGCAATTTAATTCCTGTGTTGTTTACCTCTCGTCTAATTTTTACCGTTGTTTGCACTGCGTTGTTGAATATTGCACGTTAAATTATTAGCTGAAGTTTTGATCTAAATGTTTTGCCGCCGTAATGTTGATGTTGTTTTCAGATTTGAATTTTACTGTTTTATGTTTTTACTTTTTACTGTATTTTCTGTTTTTACTGTTTTCTGTATTTACGTTTTCTGTATTTTTCTGTTACTGTTTTACTGATTTTGAAATTCTGTAATTGCTGTTTTTACTGTTATTATTTACTACATGTAATTCCATTTTTTTTTGTATTAAATATTTTACTGTTTTTACTGTTTTCTGTTTTTACTATTTTCTGTATTTTTCTATTTTTCTGTATTTTCGTTTTTACTGTCCCAGATTTATTTTTACTGTTTTATGTTACTGTATTTTCGTTTTTTTTTTACTGTTTTCTAAAATTTACTGTTTTGGTGTTTTTAGTGTTTTTACTGTTTTCTGTATTTATTGTTTACTGTATTTTCATTTTCTGTATTTTAGTTTTCTGTTCCAGCTGTTTTTAATGATTCACTGTTCACTGCAATTTCGTTTTTACTGTAGCAATTTCGTTTTTACCGTTTTAATTTTGTTTTACTGTACTGCGTTTTACTTCATCGTTTTTATTTCAACGTTTTTAAAATTCAGTCGCATTTAATTTTCATCGCAAAAACAACCATTTCAAACCCCCACTTCGTGTGTGATCCGAAACTTGAACCACAATTTGATCCTTGAGAGACGACCTAGGAGTCACTTCCTAGTATCTATACTGCATTATTTTGTTGTATCAAATTTGTATGCGGTGCGACCCGCGTGTCAAATTTTGGCACCGCTGCCGGGGACCAATAGTGGTTTAATCTTGGATTTTTTTTTTGTTGTTGTGTGTTTGTATTTGTTATGTTTAATGTTTTGTCTCGTGTTGTGATGTGATGTTCTGTTTTCTGTACGCATGTCATATGTATTTTGATTGTTAAAAATAAAAAAATAAAAAAATGTTTTGTGTTTTATTTATTTCGTAATTTTCAGTATTTTTATTTTTCCATGTCTACCAATTTTGATTATGTGAATTATGCTTATTCTGCCAATATCTGTGATTATGATTCTCCTTCTGCTTGGTACTCTGATTGTAATTCTGCTGAATTCCACGATGAGAATTATATGGCTCGTCCTAAATTTCCTGAGACCGCTCCTCGTGAGCCGGTTCCACCTACTGAGGATGGTGATCATTTAGTGATCACCACTGGACTGATAAATTTGCTGCCCCATTTTCATGGAGTTGCGAATGAATGCCCACAGGCGCATTTGGAGAAGTTCTATGGAATTTGCTGTTATATGAAACCTCCAAATATCCCAGATGATCACATTTTCTTGAGGGCATTTCCGCATTCATTACAAGGAGCAGCTAAGGATTGGTTGTATTGTCTTCCTCCAGGACTCATTACCAGATGGGAAGATCTTGAGCAAAAATTTCTGAGCAAATTTTCCCCTGTGCATGATGGAAACAACAACAATCCTGGATGGAATGACCCTACCTTGGGATGGTACAATGCTCTACAGCATCAATATCAAGAACCACCATTCCAGAGTATTTTCATGCCTCCACTAGTCCGGCAAGAACAGCAGATGCAATTCCATGATGTTACTGCCGAAATAACTCCTCAGCTTTTCACTTCTGAACCCGCATTGAAGGAGTTATTGGAGCAGAAAACCATGCAGAGCATTCAGTTTAAGCGAGAAATCATGGAGCTTCAACAAAAGACACAAGCTCTCATTCAGAGTACGAATAATCAGATATGGCAGTTGACTACTCAATTCACTGAACAACAGTCTCAAGATTCAGAGATACCATTTCAGACTGTTCAGATTCCAGATGACGATGGCAGTGCCATCAACATAGGAGATGGGGAACAAAGTTATGACCTTACCACTGAGCAACCTACTTTCCCATCGTCCTATGTCCCTATTCTTGCACCTGATGAGACTTACGAATATCTTGAGGACGAGGCAGGAATAAGCAACACTTTAGAGCCTGGTAGACCACCTTCATCTTCCCACACTTTAGCAATTTTCAAGGAAGTGGAGGTAAGCATACCGCAAATTGATTATTTTGTTGATTGTGATGATGATCGGTATGCTGATGACTATATTGTTGCTGAGTCTGATTTTAATTTTTCCTTTGTACATGATGAGGACCGCTTTTTACTATCACACTCGAATGACTATTCTCCATGCATTGAACCTGAATCTGAGTCTGCGGTTAACATAGTTTCTAATTTTGAAATTGATTCATGTTCTGAGGATGTATTTGAGGTTCAGCCTGTTACACTGGATTTGGGTGTCATACACGTGCATGAAATTTCTGCAGTGCCACATAGCACTAACCCTATTGCAGGAGGTACACATGAATTTGATCAACAAACACCGACAATGGACAACAAAGGTGCTGACATTGGCAGTTCGAAGATCAACAGGCATCTGCTGAACCCGTTCAGTAACACTATTTGCTGCTTAGATCCGGCGATGGTGGATATTTCCCTGCTTGATCAGATATGGAGGATGAAGCAGTTTTTCCTATTAACTTTCGTGCTGGATACTGAAGCGAAAAACATCTCCCTGCTCGTCCAAGTTTGGCAACTGCCACCATAACCAGGGGAGTTTTCCTGTTCTTCTTCCCTTAATTTTCTTGGTTTGTGAATTAAGGGAGAATTCTGATTTTCTTAGTTTTCGATTTGTTATTTTTATTTAAAAAAAAAATTTATTTGTGTTCTGTTTTTGGTCTGTTATTTTGTTAATGTATGTTTTGTAAATATGTGTTTTGTTTGCTGTTTTTGAAATATGTGTTTTATCTGCTTTGATATCTTGTGTTTGGTATTAGATATTTTGTTTTGTTAATACGTGTTCTGTTTTATTTATTTATTTAGTTTTTGTTTTTGTTAAAAAAAAAAAAAAAAAAAAAAACTGAGAGCATAAAATTGCAGTAATAGGTAGAGAGGTGAGGTTTGAGCAGAGATATAATCTGAGTGCATTTATTGAAAATAACCTAATTCACCGAAAACATTCTGTCTTACACTGCTGATAATAAAATAAAATGCATAAAAAAAAACATAATAAAGATGTTCAGGGTTCGATCATTTCTGATCGTTAAATATTATAGACCATAAAAAAAACATAAAAAAAATTAAAAACATAAAAAAAATTAAGTGTTCAGATTACATGCCTTGTTCAAATTCTGGCCACACTCGGCCAGCCAAAACATAAAAAAAAAAAAAAAAAAAAAACATAAAAAATTCAACGAAAGAATTCTCGTGCTGGTTGTGGCGGTCTAAGGGAGAGCTCCGTCGAGGGAGCTCTGGTTCGGAATGTGAGAAGCATGGGTGGCGGGATTTGTCGTACGTCCCTATCGTCGTCGATGATGATCGGAACGGGAAACAGATTCAGCAGCCTCGGTGCCCTCATGATCACCCAGTCATAATCTTTCGGCCAAAAAAAAAAAAAAACAAAAAAAAATTGTGTGTTAATAATAGAAGAGGAAAAGAAAAAAAAAATAAAAGTGAGATTTGATCAGAGTCTTACCATACATATATAGCGGCAGTTGTGAAAACTGAGTGCCAGTGGGGTCTATCTCCGCTTGCCAGCGCCTGACCCTATTGCCGTGATTGTTGAACCAGCAGTGCACGTTGTATTCGCTGGCATCTCCGAAGATCCTTAGTCGAGACGTGATCTCGACGACTTGCGCTCTGCTTGGGTGTGTGACCCCAAAGTTGTAGATTCTGGTCATCATCTGGGTCTGATCTTCGGTAGGACGCCACCGCTGACTGGTGTATCTCTCTGATTCCATCTCGCTCATTCTTCCTCTCGCTGTATTCTAAAAAAAAAAAAACAAAAAATAAATAAAACAAAGCATAACTCATAAAAAAGCATAATTTAAAAAAAAAAAAAAATTTTTAAAATTTTAGTTCTGTGTTTTCTTTATTTGTTCTTGTTTTCTTTTAGATTTATTTTGTCCTGTCTGTCTTTGTTGATTTTGTGTCTGGTCTCAGATCTGTTTCACGGTCCTTGCAAAAGGGTCCTAAACGGATCTACGTCCTGTTGTCCTGTTGTCCTTGTCCGTGTTGTTCTTGTTTTAATTTATGTTTATGTGTTTTTAGTTTTTAGTGGGGTACGTGGCGTTGTTCTACCCGATTGTCTCTGCCATACCTTCAAACGAAGGGAGATTAACGTCTGGTTTCCAGCCGATATACCCCTTAAGTTTTTAGACATTTGTGTTTTTAGTGTTTTTAGTTAAAAAAAAATTGAAAAGGAGAAGAAAAAAAGAGAAGACAGAAAGAAGATGGAACGGAAAGAAAAATAAAGAGCAGTGCAAAGAAGAAAAATACGGGAAAGCAGGAAAGGAAATATAGAAAGAAGATGGAACGGGAAGCTGGGAAAGCGCATGAAAATAAAGGAAAGCAGGAAATGAAATAAAGAAAAGAGTACGGGAAAGCAGTAAAGGGAGAGTAGAAAAATAGAGGAAAGCAGAGGAAAATAGAAGAAAAAAAGAGAAGGCAGAAAGAAGGAAAAGTAAGGCAAGCAGAAAGAAAGGGAGATCCAGGTGAAGAAGGACTTACCGGAGTAGTAGGGCTTGCAGAGGCTCCTCGCCGATCTCAGACTCTTCAGCAGGCACGGTGGCAGAGGCTCCACGCAGACTCCAGACGCTCAGAAGAGAGAGAAGAGAGAGAGAAGAGAGGAGTAGAGAGAGAGCAGACTAGGTCAGAAATGTCGCTCAGGCGCTGAAGTTGGCCCATTTATAGCCAAATTGTTTTCACTGTAGCAATAGTTCCGGTCATAGCCACCGAAACTGTTGCCACAGTACCGGTCTTCTCCTTTTTCAAAAAAAAAAAAAAAAAAAAAAAAGAATTATATTAGCATCTACTGATGGGTGCTAGGTGATTTTAACATCTACTGATGGATGTTACTAAAAATTTCTTCCCATTTCCCTACCTTTTATTGCACTTGTCCATAATATGTTTCGTGTTTTGATTGCTGATGTATGCTTAGAACACATTGAGGACAATGTGTAGTTTAAGTGTGGTCTATTGGGAGAGATTCTGATTGTTCTTTGTGTTGTGTGTTAAATTTTTGTTTTTGAGTGTTAAATTTTTTCTGTTTTAGATTGTTTTTAGTTTGTTTTTGTGTGCAATTTTACATTTTTTTTTCTCTATTTTCTGGACTTTGTTTAAGTTGTAGACTCGTCTTTCATTTCACTTGATTGATACTCATGGCATGAAATCTTTGCTTTTCTCTGCTTGGAAAATGATTATGATGTTTAAGAGGTTGATTTAATTGTGACAAATACCCTGTGCGAGATTTGAGCCACTTCATTTCTTTCTTGCGTGTTACATGTCTCTTGATTGCTTGCACATGTGCCTTGGCTTGACTCTTGTTGATAATTCCTGATGGATATGCATGTTTAGAAATGATAAAGGCATTTTATTTCTTGAACCTCGTTAGCCAAATAAGCCTACCCTGTTATTATCATTTGATAACCCATTTGAGCCTATACTGTATCCATTTCTTTGTTTTAAAGCCCATACACTCGACCTAAGTGAAAAAAATCATGATTACCTTAACCTTAGGAAATTTTGGAGCTTTGGAAGTGTTTTGGGAATAAGTGTGGTCTCCGTGGGGATTCTTATAAATTGGCTAGTTGGTTCCTCATCTTGTTTTATTTTTGGAAATATGATCTTGTTGAGTGATAAAAAAAAATTGAAAAAAAAAAGAAAAAAAAATTGAAAAATGAAAAAAAAAAAAAACAATTTTGTGAATAATGGAGTCAAGAAGAGGATTGAATTAGAGGTTTGGGTGTTATTTGACTATGTTTACACTTGTTCCCCATTGCTCTTCTATTTCTTGTGGTTTGTAGCTACTTATCCATATTTATCCTCCCTTGTCCTTGGCCCCATTATAACCCATAAAAGACCTTTTGATTTAAACATGCATATACTTCTGAGTGTTGATTTTAGAGGCTTGTCAAGTCTGTTTGTGTTTGCTTTCTTGAGTGCATCGAGCTGATATTATTATTTACCCTAGACACTTGAGAGAAACACTGATAGTGCATCTGTGAGGTTTTGGTACTTTTAATTCACCTCTTGAACTGATTAATTGTTTTACCATGTTTTGAATTGCTTGGATGATTTTTGTGAGTATCTGTTTTCTATGATTTTGTGTCTGATATTGTCTACATCTTTTCGTTGTCCAGATTTCTTGAGAACTCTAAAATTCTGTTATTTTTCCTTGTGAGTTTTTATTTTCTGTGTGTGCTGAGTTTTTGGTCGTACACCTGTGTCCTTTGAACTATTCTCTGATTTACGTCTTGATTTTGCCCAGGAGTGCAAAAGACTAAGTGTGGTCTATTTTGATGAATCAATATTTTACTCACTTCACTTAGTTTATTGTGCTAGAATTAATCAGGAAATTGTGCTTAATTGTCCGATATTTCCCCGTTTTTACTAATTGTGCTTAAATTGATCAGTAATTCTAATTTTAATTAATTTGAATTATTTGTCTTAATTATTTGCATTAGTAATTACTGGGAAATTATTGGATAAAATTTAAGGACTAATTTGTTTTGTGAAACAATTAATTAGAAGGTGTTGAAGAATAACACACGGTTTGATTTGAAGATTTGAAGGAGACATTTTCTCACGCAAGTTAATGGCTCTCAGTTTTCATTTGCAAATTGGACATAGGCAAAGAAACGTGGGGTTTGTCACGTTGATATAATGTTGGTGCATGGTGACATGGAAGCAAAGCACATGGGTCTCTTGGTTTTCCATCAGCACGTGAAAGAGGAGTACAAGCATGATTAGAAAAGCTTGGTGGTGGATGGGAACGCATCATGGCCCACAATATTGAAAGAATTTTCAATTTGCTTTCAAAAAGGAATGAGTAGAAGAGGTGCAGCTGCCCATACTTGCACGTACACACGTTGAAGAAGTGAAAACTCAGCACGGAAAGAGAAGCTCATAGCATGGGGTCATCCACTACAAAGAAAGTCATATTTCTCAAGGGAAGTAACTCTCGGCCTTGAGCTGTAACAGTACGGCCTCGTCCAGCTGCCACGGAGGTGGAGTTTTTGATTGAGTTCTAGAGCTGCAAGGTGTTATAACGCATGGGAGAGGAGTCACGTTGATGACAGCACGGTGCGGCAGCGGCAAGAAGCTGCAGTCAGCCACGGTCCGACCAGTGACAGTGTCTCGGCCACCAACTTCACGCAGTCCAGCCACATCCAGAAGCACCCACCATCAGCACACAACTCACGTGGGTCCAGCAGATGGCAGCAGAGAGCGTCCAGTCTAGCTGAGATGAAGAAGATAGCTCACGGCAGCCAGCTTTGAAAAACCACACAGCAAGAGGACATGCACGTGCAGCCATGATTTCATTCTTCCAGGAGCCTCACGTTCCAGTTTGCAACAGCACATAGGCAACCACGGCCAGAGAAGCAAGAGCAGCTAGGTGGTGCTGTCACGGTCTACTTGGATAAGCTACACGTCCAGCATCCACCAAACGCTCCACCATTCAGCCCACACATGGTCCAGTACATCCAGCATTGTTGGAAGAAGAAGCCACCACCGAGAAGGAGAGTGATGACCGTTAAAGAAAATCGTTCCAGCACTCTCACTCGTCCACCATGGCAGCAAAGAATGAAGGTGCAGTAGCCACCTAGAGAAGTGAAGCTCAAGGAAGCTCATGGCTTGATGATGAATGAGAAGAAGAAAGCTACAGGTTGTCACGACCAAAGCAGCAAGTGATTTCATTTTGGTATTTTGTGTGCATGAAGAAGAAAGGTGTTGATTCAATTTGATGTCCAGCAAAGTGGTGCCAAGGAGATTACATGGAGTTCATCACGGATGGGAATAAGTCACGGCTGAAGCAAGCAAGAGTTGAAGCAGCTGCAGCAGTTTGGAAGGTGTCTCGGACGGAAGGAATAGCAGCAGACTGCATGAAGATCATGGACCAGTAGGGAAGACCAGCACACGTCCAGCCACCATCAAGGAATCTTCTTTCTCTTGAGGAGTTAACGGCCAGCAGTAAGGTATCATGGCATGGTATGCTGAATGAATGAAGAGGTGCAGGTCCAGCTTACACAAACCAGCAACCCACGTCCAACCACACCCAGCACACATGAAGAATGAAGTTGGAGAAGTCTGCAGCACGGTCCAGGAAGCTTGAAGGATAGTAGCTTTGTTGTTGATGTCTTGGAGTGAGACACTCACGACCCTTGAAGGCCTTCACGGTTTAGCAGAGGAGTCTTCACGTTCCCAGCCACGTCCAGGAGCATCACGGGTCCAGCAATTCAACAAAGAGAAGACTAGGTGGAGTGGCAATGTTCTCAGTCTCGGTGCAGAGCATGCAGAAGTTAAAAAATGGAAGGCCCCACCTTATTTTATTCTGCACATAATGGATAATGCAAGAAATGAATATAATAGAAGTTAATGGGAGACCAAGGTGGAACTGACAGAGGGAGATACACTCACTTCCAGCCTGCATTTGCACTTCCAGCCATGGGAGAAAAGACCTCCAAGAATAAAAAGAGGAGTCCCAGTTCCAAAAGAGAGTGACGTCCGGGGAGAGAACCTCTCTTCCAGAGGGTTTCAGCAGAGTAATTTCCAATAACTTCCACAGTGTAGTGTAGTATAGGAGAGTAAATTCCAGTGTGTGAGTAGTTCCAGTAGCAGTAGAGAGAGTTTGGCCGTGAAGGAGATGGAGATGATCATTGTCCCGCAAAGAGAACAGCACTCCACTGGACAGCTGATGGAACAAATGTGGAAGGCTGTTGTTGATGCACAATAACTGATTTGGTGTACACGCTCCTAGGTTCCAATTTTATGTTTTTAGTTGTAATGAATTTACATTCAATGCAAAATGTGATTTAATTTCCTGTTACTCAAATGCCAATTCCATTTTACTGTATCTGTTTTATTTGTTGCTGTAATTTTAATTATGTAGCAATTTAATTCCTGTGTTGTTTACCTCTCGTCTAATTTTTACCGTTGTTTGCACTGCGTTGTTGAATATTGCACGTTAAATTATTAGCTGAAGTTTTGATCTAAATGTTTTGCCGCCGTAATGTTGATGTTGTTTTCAGATTTGAATTTTACTGTTTTATGTTTTTACTTTTTACTGTATTTTCTGTTTTTACTGTTTTCTGTATTTACGTTTTCTGTATTTTTCTGTTACTGTTTTACTGATTTTGAAATTCTGTAATTGCTGTTTTTACTGTTATTATTTACTACATGTAATTCCATTTTTTTTTGTATTAAATATTTTACTGTTTTTACTGTTTTCTGTTTTTACTATTTTCTGTATTTTTCTATTTTTCTGTATTTTCGTTTTTACTGTCCCAGATTTATTTTTACTGTTTTATGTTACTGTATTTTCGTTTTTTTTTACTGTTTTCTAAAATTTACTGTTTTAGTGTTTTTAGTGTTTTTACTGTTTTCTGTATTTATTGTTTACTGTATTTTCATTTTCTGTATTTTAGTTTTTTGTTCCAGCTGTTTTTAATGATTCACTGTTCACTGCAATTTCATTTTTACTGTAGCAATTTCGTTTTTACCGTTTTAATTTTGTTTTACTGTACTGCGTTTTACTTCATCGTTTTTATTTCAACGTTTTTAAAATTCAGTCGCATTTAATTTTCATCGCAAAAACAACCATTTCAAACCCCCACTTCGTGTGTGATCCGAAACTTGAACCACAATTTGATCCTTGAGAGACGACCTAGGAGTCACTTCCTAGTATCTATACTGCATTATTTTGTTGTATCAAATTTGTATGCGGTGCGACCCGCGTGTCACTGTGCAGTAGCAGCGAATGAAAATGTGGAAGCAGAGTTTGGATGAGGTGCTTTGGGGAAATGGAGCTAGCTCAGACAGCCTTCATCAATGGAAGGAAGCTAGAGGAGGTTTGGTAGGAAGCACAAGAGTGACTTTCGGTGGGAGAAGACGCTGGAAATTGCATCAGCAAATCTATTCTCTCAATTCATCAAAAGTGAGCTACAAGCTTTGCTTATGAGATTTTATAGATCAATCTCAAAGCCTTTTACACGTTTTCTTTGGATCTGAAATGTTAACCATGTGCTCAATGTGTGGCTTCTATAAAAGCCTTATGAAGCACGTTGACAATTGAATTTTACATGTGAAAAATGAAAAATTACTAATGCCACCCCATAGAAGGATAAGCACACCCCTTCTGGTGTGTAAATGTCCATTTTACCCCTGTCCATGTTTTGGCAATTTTGTAACATCTTCTTGTTCTCCAATTTCCCATCCAAAAATAGCAAATAGTATTTGACCTTTGGGAGAATACTCATCTTGGAGTTTTTTGGCCATCCCTCTTGTGATGGGTCCTATGGTGCTAGGCCTTCTTGTATCACTTAAGGTTTCGGGAATGAGAAAGTTTTCTTTTTAAGGTTCAAAGGTTATACATTGGCTTTTAGGTTCAAAATGTAGAAGAGGTGGAAGAACAAGATGGCCTTGATCATTTGTAACATGCAAGTAAATAGTTCAAATAGAGAAACTTAGGCAAAATCAACTGTGATTCCAAAGTAATAACATTCAACAATAACTCTGAGGCACAACATCTCACAGGTTTACTCAAGGTTCCAAAATTTGATAAACATCATGCCAAGAGTATTGATCACAATTACAACAAGCATCTATCTAAACAGATACAAGCAACCACAATCTCTGTTCAACAAGATCAACCACATAATCTCAATCAGATTTTCAAAACAATTCTCATGGATAAAGAGCAAGCACAAGAGATTTGCATTCAATTCAAGCTTAACATATGATTCACTCAAATCACCAGACCAATTGCACAAGAACTATCCACAAGGCAAGTCAAAAAGAAATCCAAATTCAAAAACTGAAAGCAAATAAGAACTGAAAATTAAAACTGAAAAACCGAATTAAAATGGACTCTTTGCAGCAGTAGTGTAGAACACTAGCTTCACTTTCATCTGCAACATCTTCCTCCAACAGTAGCTAATACTCTGCAACTGCTCCACCTCCCCCATCAGTAGGGGCCTGGCCCCTAGGCCATGCTACACGAGCAGCAAAATCTTCAATATGGTTGCTCAACTCACGCATGCCTCAAAGGTTCACAAATGGTGGTTTTAAACTCTTTAATTCCTAAGGAAGATCTTATCCTGTAACAAGAAAGCTCAAAGCAAAATTAGTATCCCATAGTCAACAACTGAAGAGAAGAATCCATAAAACAAACTAAAAGAAATATGCAAAAGAAAGCAAAGAAACAAGACAATGAAAGCCAAAACAAACAAAGACCAAAGTACATAAACAAAGAGGGAAGACTTAAAATTAAGCTTCCCAAAGGTACAACAACACAAAAAGGTATAAAAACACAACAAAAGGAGTGTGTGAAAGAGTGAAAAAGAATGGGAAACTCATCATAAATCAAGAAAAACAAAAGTGCAGAACCAGAATTTTTGGTGCTGGGCGCCCCTGGTGCAGCTCGCGCTGGGGCGCCCCTCAACAGGGGGGGCTTGGGCGCCACTCAGTCAGTTGGGTGCAGGAGGCCACTGGTGCAGCTCGCGCCCGGGTGCCCCTCAGTAGGGGGGGCTTGGGCGCCATATCAGTTTTCTGCATAATGCAGATTTCTGCGAACTTGGCCACTCACCATGTGATTTTTGGTTCTAGACCATCATTCAATGCACTTACACACAAACCAAGCTACAAATAACATAATAAACTTATACAAACCACAAAAACAACATTACAACTCAAAAATCACAACAATTCAAAACTACACAAACATGCAAAACATAAGTTACTAATGCACATAACACAAAAATCACACAAACACTAGTAAAAAGGGTAATGAAAATGGGTTGCCTCCCAAAAGCGCTTGTTTAACGTCATTAGCTTGACGGATTACTCAATGAAGTGCAAACATTGTTGTTGGTGTGCTCCTTTCACCAACTCCTCTTGAATCACATTCTAGCCTCCAAATCAACTCTCATAGCTTGAATTCTTTATTTTTGCCCTTCCACTACCTTGACATCTTCAAACACTCAATCCTCTTGATCAAATTTTGTTTGCTAGGCTTGAGTTCTTTGTCTCTCATCCAAGGGTGGTGGTGACTAGTCTTTCTCTTTTCCTTCTCCCTTTCTTCTTCATCTTTCACTTAGCACTTGGAGCATCTTCAATGAAGGGAGAATTTTGGGCAGCTTGTAGTGCTCAAGCTAGTTGTATCCTTGTGTCGTATAATTTCTTCAATCTCAGGGTCTTCATGATGCTTTTGAGGCTGCAGTCCTCCTTATGTGAACATCTCCCTGCATACAATTAGACACAACTAGGCTAAAGCCACAAATTAGCCCAAATAAAATTAAAAATCTATTAACAACAAAAGAGTTAGTTCTATATACAAAATCAAGTCTACATAAGTTAGAAACCTCACAAAAGTCTAGTATTGACACGAGTCCCCGACAACGGCGCCAAAAACTTGTTAATCCAAAAACTTGTTGGGCTCGATTTCGGCAAGCGTACCGAATCGTTCAAGTAATAAACCGGTAAAACCGGGTATCGTTTTCCCAAGAGACTCGTAATACTAGAGAATTGTGCGATTAACAACTCATATAGACTCAAGAACATAACATCAATTTACAAACAAGTGCAGAAATGTAAATTCATACATAATTACAAGGTTGGACTTTGGTATTGAAGGCACTTGGAAATGAAAAAGACTAGAAATGGTATGAAATGACATTGTTAAGGCTAGTTTTCACCAATGCACTCTTGTGTATGACCAATTTCGTCTCCTCTCTATCAATTTACTAAAGTCAATCCACTAAAACACTCTAGCACTAATCCCTTAGGTGAAAGAGCCTAGGTTTTCCTTATCAAACTCCAATCCCTTGGACAATCTAACAAGCAAAACCCGCATTAAAGAGTTAGGATCTAAGACAACATGTGAATCATCTTCCATCCCTAGAATCAATGACCCACAAGGACTCCTATTTCAGTTCTGGGTTTCATCTTACGTCCCCATAATCCATAAAACCCCAAAATCAAGTCATGAACGTCCCCATTACATGCAAGCTTTAAGATTGGAAACAAGAATACTAGCAATTGATAGAAAAGGCATATATATAATCAAATCATTCAACAATTACACAAGATTCAAAGGCTACAACTAATCCCTAACAAGATGGGTTTAAAGCTTACAAACATGGAAGATGGAAGAAGAAGGAGACGCAAAGGAAGAGGAGGAGATGTTCCCACAAGCTCCTCGCGCCCTCCATGAGCTCCAGACGTGAAATCGCGCCTCCAAAGAACCAAAGACGGTAACCCCTTCGTGTTTCTGGGTTAAATAGACACATCAGCAAAAGTCGCGCCCAGCGTCCCTTCTGTCTCGCGCCCGGGCGCGAGGCTCTCGGAAAAAATCAAAAACTCACGAAAAGTCGCGCCCGGCGCCCCTTCTATCTCGCGCCCGGGCGCGAGCCTCTCGCAAAAAGTCGCGCCCGGCGCCCCGTCGCGCCCGGCGCGGACCATCTGGATAGGACGAGCGTCCTCTTCTCTGGCCTGGACGAGCGTCCTAAATCTTGGACGAGCGTCCTCTTATCCCTCTGGACGAGCGTCCTCTTAACTCTCTGGACGAGCGTCCTCTCTGCCTTGCCGAACGAGCGTCCTCTGCCTGGCTGGACGAGCGTCCTCTGCCTGGCTCGCTAGACGTCTTCTCTGGACGAGCGTCCTATTAACTCCTGGACGAGCGTCCTCTGCTCTGACGAGCGTCCTGCCTGGCTTGGACGAGTGTCCTCTTCTGCGTTTCTGGACGAGCGTCCGCTTTGCGACGAGCGTTCTTGCGCTGCTGATGGCATTTCTGCATGTGCTTGCTTCATGGTCTAGTTCTATACATTGTTGGAGACTCTTCCAAGCTCATTTTTAGCTACAAAATAAGGGATTATTGATGAAAGTACATCAAAGTAGCCAAAAACACAATTATTTAGAAAACAAGACAAAACAAGGGGATTAAGCAAGTTATAAGTTAGAAAGGAGTTGATTTTGCTACTAAAATGATGCTTAAAATATGGTAAAATTTAGCATTATCATAAGGCCAATTTGTTAACCACTCTAGAACTACAACAATTGCAAGAGGAACCATTATCCACAATCAATGAACAAGTGTTTTCAAAGATTTTGCATCTTGTTTTAAATAGGTTTTCCCTTTGTTATTGTTCTAGTTCTTGGGATTGACTTCCAAGAAGTCGTCTTACCAATAATAACTCACCTTCACAAGGTAAGGCTTCTTCCTCAGAAATAAAAGTATATGAGTCTCTAGGAGAATATTCATTTTGACTTTGATGGTCTAAGAGATAAGTAGACCGTTTGTAAGGACACTCAGAAGAATAATGTCCTCTCTCTCCACAGTTAAAGCATCTGGTCTCTCTACCCCTTATGTCTCTTGAAGATTCTTTGGGAGAGGTATTTCTTTCTCGCTCTCTCTCTTTTTCTTTACCTCTCACTCGCTCTTTCTCTTTTTCTCTTTGTTTTCCTCGAGGTTTGATGAACAAATCTTTAATCCCCGAAAATGGAGTCAAAAACTTGTTAATACCTCGGCAAGTGTAACCGAATCGTATCAAGTAATAAACCTAGTAAGACCAAGTATCGTTCTCCCAAATGACTCACGGCCTAGCCAGTTGTGTGGTTTGTTGATTAGTTAAGACTTGTAAAACCAATTTATTAAGATTTAAATGCAAATACTCAAAAGTAAATATGTATGCATGGATTGATCAATGGTAAGAAGAAACAAAAACACGTGAATTGAAATATGTGGATGATTATGTTGTTGGGGTTTATCAATTTCATCCTTATCTACTCTCATGTATTCAGGAATTCATCTTTCTTCATTAATTGTTAATGCCACTTTCTAAATTATCTTAAACCTGATGTCTCGGCGAAGAAAGCCTAATCATAATCACTAGTTTACAATGTCTTGTCTCCCTAACAATTAATCATGCAATATAGTGAACAGAAGCTTAAAGGCAACCAACCATCATACTCCTATGTCTAGGTTTATACTACTATTGGGAGAGATTCCCCAGATCTAGATTTCCCCATATGTGTCCATATCGACAAAATCAATGATCATGACATCGAATGAGTTAAACAATGCATGCTTTGAGCAAAGAGGAAAAACCCTAACAATTAATGAAAGAAAGCATGTATCTTAAAGAAGATTTTGAAGAACAAATTCCATACATGAGAGTTTCAAAAGGATTACATTGATTCCCCAACAACAATAAATGTTTAGTTCACCATATTCATGGTGAAACTAGATGAAATACAATGAAAGAGTGAAAGATAGAACCCTAGAAAGTTGAGAAAGGAGCCTTAGCATCCAAAATCCTCCTCCAAGGGGTGAAAGAGTGTGTTTCTACTTCGTCCTAGCCAAAGATGACTGACCTAGGTTAACTAAAACCTTATACAGTATTCTAAAAATTACAGAAAAGTAAGCCCAAGCCCATCAGAATGCCGCTCAGCAGTAAAATAGCGCTCAACGGTGAGTGCGTGCACCCCTTAGCTGCACTTTTGCCCCTCAACAATGTCTTTGAGTCTTGAAGAACACCGCTCAGCGGTAATTTCCATTGAGCGGTACTTGGTTTTTCTCTTCTTGTGCACTTTTTGTGTCCTTTTCTGATTCTATTTCTTTTCATACTTTTCTTCTTTCATCAAATTCATCCGAAAAACCTGCAAAAACAAGGAAATCAAGCATAAAACCTGTCCAACTCTCTTATTTCTATAAACATAAGCAAATGCATGATTCCAAGGTAGTTTCTAGTCATAAAGGTTGTTTTTTATATCAATTTTAAGTATAAAAATAACAGTTTTTCAACTGTTATCAAGGTTCTTCATACCTCGATGGACTAGCCTCCCTCTTAGGATCTTTCCTATACTCAGAGGTGGTAGGGTAATTCCTTTTAGTGGAAGCTTTTCTTCTAATTTATTCTTCCACTCTCACACATAGTTGTATAAAGTCATTGAGATCTAAATAAGGTAAAAGTTCTACCTTATCTCTGATCTCATAGTTAAGGCCGCTTTGGAACCTAGCTATGGTGAATCTTTCTTCCTCTTTGATTCCAGCTCTTAACATGAGTAGTTCCATTTTTTGTCTATATTCCTCAATACTCATGTTTCTTTGTTGAAGTCTATGGAGCTTGTCCATGACCTCTCTGGCATAGTAGGCTGGAACATGCCTCCAATGCAAGGTTGCCTTTAACTCATTCCAGTACTGGATGGTATAATCGCCATGCATCTTTTGATCTCTAATGATGGAGGTCCACCAATAAAGGGCTGCACCTTGAAAGGTTAAGGTGGCTAGGGTCACCCTCCTCCTATCATCTATGTGGTAGCACTCAAAAATTTGTTCAACCTTCATCTCCCATTCAAAATATTCTTTTACATTGTCTTTGCCATAGAAGGGGGGAAGGTCAAGTTTGGGTTCCACATTATGGTCCCTATGATGGCGGTGTCTCCTAGGAGGGTGTTGATAGTGATCATAAGAATGAAAACTATTGTGATCACTATGTTGGGAATGATCACCATGATCATGGTGTTGTCTATGAGATTGTTCTCATGAGTTTGTCCTCTCTGTTGAGAGTGAGGTTTACAACCATCTGTCTGAGTTCATTTAACTCAACTTTAGTTCTATTAAGTTCCTCTCTCAATTGTATAGTTTCCTGATCATGATGAATAGTACCTTGAACACTAGAGTGACTCATACTTAGGAAGTAGGGAAAAGGTTTTCACAAGAGTTTTTGAAAGGCTTCACAAGTGTTGAGTCAAAAACTTTTTTTAGAACTGTTTTTGTATTTTTTTTTTTGGTGAATGACTTCTAGAGAGATTCTAAAGGTGAAGAAACCGAATAGCTCCCAGGAAGGAGAGGTGAGTCGCAATGGACAAGCTTAAAAACCTTGTCCTGCCTTAGCCAGAGTTTCTCCTGACGTTTCTTACCCCAGTTTCAATGTAGAAGTCTTTCAAAAACTTTTAGAATGCAATAATGAGATGCGCCTAGAAACCAAAAGAAGGTTTATCTATATGAGCGCAGACCTAGATATCACGGAGACGTAAAACAGGAATATCAACAAGCAAAAATGAAAGAAAGATGGTAATGAAATGAAAGAGTGAGACACGACCCTAAGTGAAAGTGCAAGTGACACTTGGAGCCACTTGACACACTTTCACACTAAGAAGTGGAAACTAAGCTATTACAATGTTTGATTGTGCACTTGGAATTGCTTAAAGCATTTTTCCAAGCCACTTTAAGTTGCAAAAATGAAAAGCCAAAGAAACTTCAAATGTTCCGTGATATATAGCCAAAATACAAGTAAATGTGTGGACAATGGAACAAAGTCAAGTGTGGCTGCTGTTTCTGGGTTGTGCAAATCCAAAAAGGCGAGCAAATGTGTTGTGTTGGCTGTAAAAATGCTGCTGGACCAGTAGTGAAACTTTGCACTTTGAGTTGCAAGCTTGTAGCCCTTTTAACACCTCATCCACTTCCTAAGATGCTAGCCCCTTGGAGCAAGGAATCTGAGGTAAAGCAGCTGCACCAATACTTCACACAACAGTAACAAACAATTAGCACAAGAAAACTTGCACTGCACCAGATTTTTGGAGTGAAAAACCAACTTGACAGCACAATAGAATGCCAATTAAAGTTGAATTGTAATGATTTTTGGCTGGAAAAAGAGGTGGCACTCAAAAGGAACCTAGGAAATGATATAAAACAAATTAATCAAGCAAGAAAAAAAACTCAAAACAGTGAGTGAACTGTGTGCAATGTAAGTGTTTGATGAAAATTTCAAACTGTTTGACAAAATGCCACAAATAATAGCAGATTTTGTGTTTTCTGGTTTTGGACTTTTCAAAACTGGATTGCAGGGGTATACTTGCTTTTTATGATTGGTTTACACTTGTATAAGCTTTTAAATGTCTTTGGAAACTAAATCCCCAACTTTTGCCAATCCAAATTGAATATCTAAAGTTGAGAATGTGTAAACAACAAACACAAGCAAGCTGCACCAGGAAAATGTGGCTGGAAAATGGAAACAACAATGGCCAAAAAGAGTGGTAATGTGTTTAAAGTGAAACTAAAACTTCCACCAAGTTTGTATGATGAAATGGAATGTGTGCAATCACTTAGGCAACAAAGAAAGTAACCACATCAGAATTTCACTGGTTCACTTTCCAAAAGTTAGCCAAATATGAGTGTTTCAAATGTGGAATTGCGCAAAAGCTGGAAAATGATCATTTGCACAGTAACAACATGTTTGAAATAGCCAATTATACTTCCACAAACATTCAAACAACATAGAAACACACAAATTCTCAAAATCACCTTATAAGTTGCCAATTTTGCAATAAAAAAATGGCCAAACAACACCAGGAATGAAGAATAAACAAAATCAAAAACTGGTTGGTTCAAGAAACGTGTAAGAAAGGTCCTAAACAACTAGATCTAGCTGAACAATGTAAGCTAGGGGATGTTAAATGACCTAAGACAGCAATTGAAAGAAGCACGGTGCAAAAGCTGAAATGCAACAGTAACAGTGATAAAATACCAGATATATGATGAACTCAACAACTCTTTTTGAAATGCAGTGGTGAATTCCAATTGCTAGCACTTGAAACATGTATAAATGCATCAAATAAACTTGTCTCAAGCATTAGGATTCAGAAATCTGGACAAACACAGTGTCCATATGATCAAGCCAAAAGTGACTTTTGTTGCAGAATGTGAAATCAGAGTTGGATGAACTCTACCACACATTTTGCTTTTCTGAGATTAATATGAGTTGCTATCACTTGAGACACGTTTAAGATCATTAAAAAAACGTGTGCAAAGCTTTAGTCACAACAAATCTGGACTAAATCAGTTTACACATTATCAAACCAGAAAAAAAAATTTGATGCAGGATTTGCAATTGGTAACTCTCGGTCAGTGCTCCAAACTCATTTGATCAAAGCTAGACAATGTCTTATTGCTTTATATAATCAAAATATATCTAGCAAATGCACTAAACACGAAATAAAACCAAAAATGACAGTTGAATAGAGTCAAACACGTAATGACAGAGTTAAAAACTACACAATGCACATGATTGTGACATAAATGGATTTTGAAATTGAAGCTGGAATAAACCGAAAACAAATGAAATGCACCGATTAAAATGATAAAGAAACACTAAGGAACAATGAACGAAAGCTATTATCCACTCAAACACAAAATCAAATCAAAAAGACAATGAAACAGTGACATCAATGAACAAAACAACACAGACTAATGGAGAAAGTGAATGAAAGAGCAACTTAGCTCTTGCAGTGGCAGCGTGGATGTAACATCCCAATTATTATAGCATTAAACTATAATAGAGTTCTTACATCATTGATACATTAGAACAGTTGATAGGAGGAGGAATAACAGTTTTCCTCATTATTATACAAACCCTCACTCATATTTCAAACTAAATACAATTCAAGCTTAAAACAGAGACTAAAAATATAAGTCTCATTCTTATAACTAAGCTTCCGTCGATCCTCCGTCTAAAGCTTGCTCCACGGGCATATCACCAACTTCTGCTCCCATCCACCGGATGATCATCGCCAGACAAAATACATAACACAAAATAATAACCACACAATAGACAAAGCAAGGGTGAGCTAATGCAAAATAAAATGTTATGGTAAATTAAATTAATAACCAAATTTCCAAATTTCAAGTTAAATTACTCAATAATACAATGAACATACCATACTCATCGTAAACTCACTCATCCGAACAATCGTATGAATATTGAACTCTTAGCTAGTTCTACACTTACAGTGGTACTTTACTCAGCTACATCCTATCCTACTTTGTCCCCCAAATTGAATCTTCGGATATGGATGCACTTATTCGCTAGCTCAATTATTCTATCCTACTCTGTCCCCCAAACTGGATCTTCGGATATGAATACAACCACTGAAGCTACATCCTTCCTACTCTGTCCACCCTACTGTGGATCTTCGGTAAGGATTTCCCACTCTCCACCACATAGCTTTCTCTCTAAGTGAGATCGAGACTATTGAGAGCATAAGAATGAACCCCTAAGTCGGAGTTCCTATATTCATACGTACAGTACTTGACACAGAATCAACAAGGAGTTCCTCCTTGGAACTCTATTCCACACTTTCCATTCATAAATACACATGTCAACATATTATCATCTTTAGTCATATCTCAAGAAAATAATTCTCACATACTCAGACATTTCACATCCTCACAGAAACATCACTTATTAACACATAACTCTTTATGGTTTATTAATTTGACCCCTTAAGTAGTTCAAACAGTTTGGATACCCTCACCAATGGCTCCAAAAGGGTCAAAAACCCCCCATATCGACCTAAAGAACGTCCAAAACGGACATCCAGAACTCCCAAAATGTCAAAAACATCAAAAACACTAAATTTGTCACGCATAACTCGTTCCAGCGAGTTGACTCATTCGCTCAAGCGAATTTACCATTCCAAAATCACGAAAATTTCCTTTCCGGGCTATACCGACTGTTCCTTTCATCATACACACTTTCTAGACGTCCAAAAACTCATCTTCTATCAACGACCCATATTTATCCAAATCTTACAAACATCTAAACTAAACATATAAATAAAAAGGCAGCGGATAAATAGTACAATCCAAAATTTCATATCAAAAACCTAGTCCCCTTTTAAATCCATAAACAGATTCAAAATCTTCAATCTATACGTATACCTAAAAAAAAAACTTCCACCGATTCAAAATACTTAATACGAACAAGATCTCTTCAAAATCATCAAAACAGAAGCATATCCCAATTCCAAACTGTACATCAATTCAAAAGATAAAACAGAAGCAGGATTTCATTCTAGAATCATAAAGAGAATCAAAATCCTAAACATATACCTAATTTAAGATCACGCAGAAACAAAAGGACTCAAGGTTAGCTCCCCTTACGGTTTTCTCCTTAGCTAGCCTTTCGAAAACACTTTGTGAACGTTCCCCCGACTCAAATCACAGCTCTAAAGTCCCTCTGCTCTAAAACCTTCGTACTCTAGCCTCTGGTTCAACTTAGGAACCATTCCAGCCCCTGGGATGTCCTTAAATAGCCAAAAATTTGGCCAAAAACGCGTTTAAACAGTAAAACGCTTTTAAACAGTCAAAAACGCGTCAAAAACGTGTCCACTCACTCGGACAACTTTGTCAGTCCGGTTGAACCCCTTCCCGATGTCGGAATTACGCGTATGAGTACTCGAATCGAAGCTATTCGAGTCTACTTTCTAATGGAAGAAGAAACAACCCAAGATCTAATTTTAACAAATATTAATAATTAAAATACTAAACCATGTCAAAGTCGACAACATTGTATTTTGTACTATACTTTGTACTTTTGTTACAACTTGTTACATTTTGAGTTTCTTAGTCTCCTAATTACCCAAAACTTACTTTTTCTTCTAATTTTCAGGTTCTTACAGTGGACGAATGGCTCTTGATGCCAAATCATAGAAGCATTCCCAATCTTCAAAACTGGACCCGCTTCTTGAAGTAGAAAGTGGCAGTAGAGTGAAGAAGTGATTGGTGAAGGCAATGCACGGTAGGTGTTTGTGAAAATGTTTGGTGCAGTTTTGGAAGTGTGTATGCAGTGGTTCTAACTCAGAAAGCCTTCCAAGAGGGAAGGAAGCTAGAGGATGAGTGTGCTAAAGTGGCACAATACTGAGAATTTGACGAAGAAGTGGCTGGAAACAATTCAACAGCATTTCACTATATCAAGTCAAGTTGAGTTTTACAATGAATCAAGCTCTCTTTTATAGATGAAGAGAAGCTTGGAAACGTGCAAGTAAAGCTGCATATTTACAATGTGCTTGAAGCAAAGAGAAGTGTGCAGGAGACGGTAGTCAACTAGCTGCATTTTGCACGTGGAACATGTCGGAAAAGAAGCTACGACTGGTGTGTTCCATGTGGTAAATATGCTCCACGGTTGGAATGTGCTCCACAAGAGAAATATGCAGGGTTGAATATGTTTCACATGGAAAGGGTTGAAAACGTGCTCCACAGAGAAGGGCTTCATGGCTTAACTTGTCTTTATTGTGCTCCCTTGCTTGGTAAGGTTTTTAGGATGTATAAGCATACTTTCCAACCTTATTAATGTCCTACAAAACAATGTGAATGGAATTTAGTTAAAGATAACATTCTAAGACTTAGAAAGAAAGGATCCTTTTGTTTATTGAACTTCCCTTTCTTAGTCTTAAGTTGATACTTCTTTGGATGGAAAGTCCCTAAAGGGGTTGCCATCATCAGTCATAATATGAAACGCGGTGGCAAACTTGTAAATAAGTTTAAGACATATTATGACGTAGTTTTATACATCAGTTATAATATGAAACGCGGTGAAAAACTTGTAAATAAATTTAAAACCTATTATTATGTAGATATAGACAATTGTCATAAGGTGTGAAAGTTTCTTCATTTATTATGACTGAGTTTTAGAAATCAGTCTTATTATCTCTATGCGTATCTAATTTTTCACATTTCCCTCTTGCTATCTTTAATTTCACTTTCACTCTCACTTTCGTTCCTTTCTTCCTCTCTATACCGCACACTCCTCCAAGAACACTCCTTCCTCACATCACCGAACCACATCTTCATACTCTCTACTCCTTGAGAGAATCAGGACACCAAAACCTAACCTCTTTCGAAGCACTCTCGATTTCGCATTCGTTCCTCACCAAACTACATCTTCTTCGCTACCTCGAGTGTGGCCTCAAACACCAAACCTCATCTTCGTTCCAACCTTTTCCACCGATTAAATCCCTTCCTACCTCGAACCCTAGAATCTCCTTCGAACAAACCTTCGAATCTAGGTTCTGTTCCCCTTTCGAAGTAAAGTTTTTTATAATTAGTGGTGTTTGTTCGTTAGGGTTTCATCCCGTGGAATAACGAGTCTTACCTTTTGTTGGTGTTTATGGTGGAAAGGGAGTTTGCTATGCGCAAAAGGACTTCAATTTGGAGAAGCAACCTGAGATGGACGTGCCTAATCTATAGGTGATTAAGTTGATGCAAAGTTTCAAATCTCGCGAGTATGTGAGGGAGACCTTTGCTTCGATGCATTACTACTAGTTCCTAACCAACGATGGCATAGATTTTCTCAAAACTTATCTTAACCTTCCTTCTGAAATTGTCCCTACCACTTTGAAGAAACAGGCCAAACCACTTGGCAGTTAATAAATGATTTAAAAAGATTTCTTGTAGTCATCATATACACATCGCAATGTTTTATTATTCTTTTTTATTCATCTTCAATTTATGTTTGGGCATGTTTTTTTGTCTTTTCAACACTCTTTTGTTGTGGAGGGTTCATTTACAAGACGAAAGTGGAACGCTAGGTCAGTATATTTCTTTCACTTGCAAGTTTCCAGTATAAGACCCAATGTCTTTGTTCTTCAATGTTCTGCGACTTCTTCATAGCTTATCTTCAATGTCTAACATGTTAACCTTGTGCAGCGTGGAGTTGATGCTTTGCCTGGCATGAATATCCTTTCTGCGTGCTTAGAGATAGTGAGTTATGAGCTATTTGTTAATTTGTATTGGAACTGTTGACTAATAGTTGTTTAACTCTGAACTTGATAATATATTGGGTCTTTGTTAACCGTCAGTTTGAGGAATTTTAAGCATATGGTGAACATCACAATTTCTTTTTATATAATTTATATATATAAAAAAGAACATATGCAAAGAAATTAGAATATATAATGAATATTGGTTTAGATAGGTTAACTTTAATTTTTATGTATATATTTGTTGGTCTAATTGAGAAGGTTTGTCAATAGAATAAGAACTTTAATTCAGCTTTATGGAAAAAAAAAATGAATAAGAGCAAAGAGAATGTTAAGAAGTATTCTTAGCACACTGGTTAAGCAATTGAAAGTTAGGAGTTTAAAAACTTCCTATTATTTAGTATAGTAGTGCCCATGAGGTGGTTGTTAGCAAAACCTAAGAATAATAATCCCATGTTCTCTTCGTTAATGGAAAGTTACATTTAAGCTTCACTTAAAAGAGATGCACTCATTAGTGATAACAGTTGAAAAACTGTTATTTTTATACTTAAAATTGACGTCAATTACAACCTTTATAACTTAGAAATTATCTTGAACTCATGATTTTGTTGAATTGTTGGAAATAAGAGAGTTGAAGGTGAATTTAATGGTTTTGCGCTAGATTCCCTTGATTTTGTAGGCTAGTTCAATGGTTTGAAAGAAGAGTTGAAGTACCGAATGATTAGAATGCAGAAAAGTCAACCAATCAACCAGAAAAATCAACCAGTCAACCAGAAAAGTCAACCAGTCAACCAGAATGCAGAAAAGTCAACCAGAGTGCAGAAAAAGTTGCGACTGAGTGGCGCTGAGCGGTAATTACCGCTGAGCGCTAGTTTTCAGGTGCCGAAATCACCGTTGAGGGGCAAAAACAACAGTGAGGTGTCGCACTTGCCGTTGAGTGGTATGTACCGCTGAGCGACACTTTTCTAGGCTCGGGCCTACTTTTCTATAATTTTTAGAACATTATATAAGCTTTAGGATGTTCTAGGGTTTGTATCTTTGGCTGGAACGAAGTAGAAACACATTTTTCACCCCTTGGGGGTAGAATTGGAGATGGTGACGACTCTCCTCTTCTCTTTCTCGGGTTTTTCTATCTCTTCCATTCTTTCATTCCATTGTTCATCTAGTTCTTCCATGATAATGGAGAACTAAACTTATTTTGTTGTTGGGGAATCAATGTAAATCCTTAGAAACTCTCTTGTATGGAATTTGTTCTTCAAGATCATTTTTATGATACATGCTTTCTTTCATTAATAGTTAGGGTTTTTCCTCTTTGCTTAAAGCATGCATTGTTTAACTCATTCGATGTCATGATTATTGGTTTTGTCGATATGGATACATACGGGGAAATCTAGATTTGGGGAATCTCTCCCAATAGTATATTACAAACCTAGACATAGGAGTATGATGGTTGGTTGCCTTTAAGTTTCTATGCTTCAAAATTAATTATTAGGGATGCTAGGAATTGTATGAACTCATAATTAAGGATAGGCTTTCTTCACCGAGACATTGGGTTTAAGGTAATTTAGAAAGTGGCATTAATATTAATGAAAAGAATGATGAATTCCTAAATACAAGAGAGTGGATAGGATGAAATTGATAAACCCCAACAATATATTCATTCATATAATTCAAATCACGTGTTTTGTTTCTTCTTGCCCATTGATCATCACATGCATACATATTTACTTTTCAGTCTTTTGGTTTTGAAACTTATAACAATTTGTTCACAAGTCTTAATTAATCAATAAATCACATAACTGTCTAGGCCGTGAGTCCTTTGGGAGAACGATACTTGGTCTTACCAGGTTTATTACTTGATACGATTCGGTTACACTTGCCGAGGACCTGGAGCTTAAAGGACCTGGAGCGGAAATGTCTAGAAGAGTACAAAATCTACTAATTGTATCTCGTGTTAAAGGTAATAGAAATGGATTTGGTGGCTCCATTTACCTTCCAGGTTCAACCAAAATTCATTATCAAAGTCTTGCTGACCTACATGAGGTGAGATGGAACCAATTTGAGATAGATTTTATTTAACATCTTGATTCTTGATTTTCCTTTTTTATTTTTTTAAAAAAGTATTACTTGTATGAGATAATGCGCATGATACATTCAAATAATTCAATATAACGATATTGTGCAAACAAGTTTTACAACAACAAATGGAGGCCATTGTAATACTTGGTGGTGTTCTAAACCGAGATATACGGAATATGGAGATTATGATCACTGGTGACACAAGAAGAATTGAAAATGAGAATTTAATATGAATTTTGTCTAGAAAAACAAGAACATTCTTGCACTATATTCACATTTTATTATATATTTTTTCTAATGTATCATGATTTGAAGAAATGATTTTTATCTTAGCTCATTTTGAATTAGCGTCTAACTTATAGAACTTTAGTCTGGATAAGTATTTTATTCCAAGCCCTTACAAATTATAGTTCCCTTTGTGGAGAAGTTCTGAACAAGTTGAAACAGAAGTTAGAATTGATGGGACATTTTGTGTTGAATAGTTGAATTGAATTTGTTCATTTGAAATTATATTGATCATAAATTGATTGGATGAGATGACAGGAATATAATTATAATTTCATTGGATGTCAATTGTAATAATTATTTTTTTGAAAAAAACATATATTATGACGTATTGAACAATGTGCGTCATAATACGTTGATTATGAAAACCATTTATTATGATAGGTGAAAAATTATACATCATAATACATTCAACATATGATGATTGATAAAAATATCTACGTCATAATATACCACATATTATAACGTACAAACACATTTACGTCATAATACGTTTCGTCATATTATGACTGATAAATGAAAGTTTGTCATAATAAACTACGCATATTATGACTGATTTCAGAAATTACGTCATAATATGTTCAAGCTATTATGACATAAATTTCTGCTACATCATAAAATGCAGAGACCTACTATAATGTCCATAACTATGTCCCCAATAACTACGTCACAATACCTCATATTTGTACGTCATAAAATGTGATTTTTCCACTAGTGATAATTTCTAAAGGCATGTCTTTTGTTTTGAGAACTTTCAGAACGTTTAGCCCTACATCCAACCTTGTCAGGTTCCAATACTTTTTATTATAATTTATAAATTATAATTTTTATTTTGCTTAACTCATATTTGTGAGTAAAAATATCCTCTAGAGGCTTACGTTGAACCTTGTCAAGTTCTACTTTTTATTATAATTTATAAATTATAATATATTGAAGCATTTATTTTATTTTGTTTAACTCATATTTTTGTGAGTAAAAATATCCTTCATAAAAAGGTTCAGTCTTACGTTCAACCTCCTTGTCAGGTACTACTTTTTATTATAATTTATAGGTTTAATCCTTTTCGACATCCCTATTTATGTACGAATGTCTCAATTGGGTCCTCGTTTTTTAAAGTGTATCAAAATGGTCCCTAATTTTGAAAATTGATATCAATTGAGTCCTTTCCGTTAAGTTGGCTGGACGACGTTAAAAAAATTGATGAGTGGATGCTGAGATGACGAACGAACGCTCGTCCACCAGCGAAAGAACGCTCGTCCACCAGCGAACGAACGCTCGTCCACCAAAGAACGAACGCTCGTCGACCTCTTATTGCTGGACGACCGTTCGTTCCTTACTGGACGACCGTTCGTTCGGTGGTCGACGAGCGTTCGTTCGCTGATGGACGAGCGTTCGTTCGCTGGTGGACGAGCGTTCGTTCGCTGGTGGACGAGCGTTCGTTCACCATCTCAGCATCCACTCATCAATTTTTTTAACGCCGTCCAGCCAACTTAACGGAAAGGACTCAATTGATATCAATTTTCAAAATTAGGGACCATTTTGATACACTTTAAAAAACGAGGACCCAATTGAGACATTCGTACATAAATAGGGATGTCGAAAAGGATTAAACCTAATTTATAAATTATAATATATTGAAACATTTATTTTATTTTGTTTAACTCATATTTTTCTGAGTAAAAATATCCTCCACTGGCTTACGTTGAACCTTGTCAGGTTCTATTTTTTATTATAATTTATAAATTATAATATATTGAAGCATTTATTTTATTTTGTTTAACTCATATTTTTGTGAGTAAAAATATCCTTTATAAAATGGTTCAGTCTTACGTTCAACCTCCTTGTCAGGTTCTACTTTTTATTATAATTTATAAATTATAATATATTGAAACATTTATTTTATTTTGTTTAACTCATATTTTTGTGAGTAAAAATATCTTCCACAGGCTTACGTTGAACCTTGTTAGGTTTTACTTTTTATTATAATTTATAAATTATAATATATTGAAGCATTTATTTTATTTTGTTTAACTCATATTTTTGTGAGTAAAAATATCCTTTATAAAAAGGTTCAGTCTTACGTTCAACCTCCTTGTCAGGTTCTACTTTTTATTATAATTTATAAATTATAATACATTGAAACATTTATTTTATTTTGTTTAACTCATATTTTTGTGAGTAAAAATATCATTTACAGGAAGGTTCAGTCTTACATTCAACCTTGTCGGGTTCCACTTTTTATTATAATTTATAAATTATAATATATTGAAGCATTTACTTTATTTTGTTTAACTCATATTTTTGTTAGTAAAAATATCATGTGCAAGAGTCCAAAGTTCAACCTTGTCAGGTTCTAAAGGCTCCTCATTATAAAAATAAAATATTAAATATTTTATTTAACGCGTACTTTTGGGAGTAAAAATATGCTGCACAAGAAGGTTCATACCAACTTTCAACCTTATGAAGTTCTAATGTCATCTCATTATTGAATATTTTATATTTTTGTGAGTAAAAATATCCTGCACAGGAAGGTTCAGACCAACGTTCAACCTTATCATGTTCTAATGCCATCTCATTATAAAAATAAAATATTGAATATTTTATTTAGCGCATATTTTTTAGTAAATATATCCTGCACAGGAAGGTTCAATACCTTACCGTTTGGTCAGTTGGACCATCAACGTTCAACCTTGTCAGGTTCTAATGATTTCTCATTATAAAAATAAAATATTAAATATTTTATTTAACGCATATTTTTGTGAGTAAAAATATCTTGCGCATGAAAAAGTTCTAAAAAGAACTCCTATTGTTCGTCGCTCGACCTAAGAAGAAGTTATAGAAAAAGAACTCATATCAGTCGTCGCTCGGGCTCAAAGAAAAAGTTCTGGCAAAAAAACTCCTATGAACGTAGGTAAAGGTTCTCGGACTCTTAGGCTCAAAACGGAATCCCTATTGTTCGTCGCTCAACGTGGGAAAAGGCTCTCGGGCTATTAAGCTCAAAAAGGAGTCCCCACCGATCAATGCCCAACATAGGAAAAGGCTCTCGGGCTATTATGCTCAAAAGGGAGTCCCTACCGTTCATTTCTCAATGTGGGAAAAGGCTCTCGGGCTATTAAGCTAAAAAGGGAGTCCCCACCGATCATTGCCCAACGTAGGAAAAGGCTCTCGGGATATTATGCTCAAAAGGGAGTCCCTACCGTTCATTGCTCAACATGGGAGAAAGCTCTCGGGCTGTTATGCTCAAAAGGGAGTCCCCACTGATCATTGCCCAACGCAGGAAAATGTTCTCGAGCTCTTAAGCTCAAAAGGGAATCCCTATCGCTCGTCGCTCAACGTATGTAAAGGTTTTCGAGCTCTTAAGCTCAAAAGGGAATCCCTACCGCTCGGCCTAAAGAAAAAAGTTCAAAAAAGAACTGCTATCAGTCAACTACTCAACAAGTCCAATCCTTTCCCGCTCGGACCACCTATGTTTAGCTTTATCAGGTTTCAATGCCTTCTCGTTATAAAAATAGATATTGAAGTGTTTAATTTATTTTGTTTAATGCATATTTTTTGGAGTGAAAATTTCTTGCACAATATGTCGCTTGGTACAGAAAGGAATGAAGACTTAAAGTGCAACGAAAATAGACTCCTGAAATACAACGTGAGCGACCCCTTTTAGAGCTCATAATAATCCCTACGCACCTCTTTTAATAAAGAGCTTGCTTGGGCTTGGGGGACTTATGTACTATATGAAATATACCGATCGGAATTAATTGTCATTTATGGACAATTAACAGGTATTAATAGGTCAGATTGTCTTACACTTTACAAATATACGGTATTATTGGGTTTGATTGCCTAAAAATATATTGCACTAATGGTTAATCAATAGACTTGACTGTCACAAGTCCTATAAATATACAATTGATGTTCAGGTACAATCATCTTTTTCTATCATAATAAAATAGTGACCTCTCTTTATGAAACATATCTGACTTAAGCGTCGGAGTGTCTTCTAGAGGTGATGAGTGCATATTTATGCCTACATTTATGCTTTAAAATTAAAATTTTTGATGAGATTCATGTGCTTAATTGATTGATTTAAAGTGAATTTGTGATGATTGGAATTGTTGGGTTTGAGAATTAAAGAGATGTAAAAAGCGAGTTTTAGCGCATAAATTGTTCTTGGATTTTCTAATATTTATTTGTGCAGCTGAAATTAAAGTTTTATTGGTCTAAATCGCAAATTAAGGCCCAAAATCAGGTTTTATTTGGAAAATAATGTACACATGGGCCAAATAGGCAACTTTTACCCTTGCACCTCCTAATTTCCCTACATACACCCCCCTTCTCTTAACCAGACCCAACATAAAGCCAAACAGTAACCCTATTCTGAATACACCTCCTAAATTTCCCTACCTATACCCCTCCTAAGCCAAACTCTACCAGATCATGCCACGTGTGCAAATCCTCCCCACATAGATTTAGCCAACCACATGCTGCCACATCACCTCCCTCTGCCACATCATCATCATCTTCCACCCACTGAAACCCTAATTCCCAATCCAAACCCTAGCCGCCGTTCCGCCTCCGCTAGGCCATGCGCAGTCAGCCGCCGCTGTACCATCCTCACCGCCGACCAACTTCTTCTTCCTCCATCAACATCCACAACTGTCGTCGGTCACCATCGGAAGTTCCACCGTGACAGCACTTCACCAGCTCCACAGACACGAGTTTCACAAGCCGAACAAGAACACACAAGTCTCAAGAATTTCTGAGTATTTTGAGCACAAGGGAAGAGTTTCTGTGTCTCTAGATTTTGAGAGGAAATGAGAGTCTATTTATAGACTCATCCAAAGACTCTTCCATTTTTCGTTTTCAGCCTTTCACACTGTGTTAATCGATTAGCTACAGTGGTTAATCGATTAGCACCCCAACGGATAGTCCAACGGCTCTTAAAACGGCTAGTTTTTCAAACGGTCCATGTGTTAATCGATTAACAGCCCTTGTTAATCGATTAACACCCTCTGTTAATCGATTAGCATTGCACAGTTTTGGCTTTTTGGTTTATTTTTACATCACTTTTGAATACATACATAAAACTACTAATTTTCCTATGTTCATACAATTATTACAAAGGTTACAAGTCTTCAAAGATCATTCTTCATGAGTCTTGATTGTTGTTGACTTGATTTGGACATCATCAAAACTTCATCTTCATCATTTTGCTAACATTTTGAAGGGGCTAAAGTGTAGATAGAAGAAATTTCAGGGCATTTGTGCAATTTTGGAAAGTCAGAAAAACTAAAAGATAAAATTTAGTAGGTGAATTAATTTAATTTGGGAATATCAACAGAAAATATCTTCCAAATAATGTTATAATTATCTAAATCTTTTAGTTATTCAGAGTCCAAGCCCAATCAAGCCCTATATAAAGAGACCCAGGGGAGGCAAGAAAGGACTGGACTTCATTCATTCATTCACCACTTTTCTCTCTCTTATTTAATCTTGATACAAGAAGGCCTAGCACCATTGGACCTATCACAAGAGGGATGATCAAGAAGCTACAAGATGATTACTCTCCCAAAGGCCAAACCCTCTTTGCTATCTTTGGATGGAAAATTGGAGAACAAGAAGATATTCCAAATCTGCCCAAAACATGGAGAAGGGTAAAATAGACATTTCTATACAAGAAGGGGTGTGCTTATCCTTCTATGGGGCTGCATTAGTAATTGTTTTCGCCACATAAAACTCATTTGTCACGTGTTTTAGAAGCCACACATTTAGCACATGGGTTCAGATCTGAAACGTGTAAATTGCTTGCTTAAGCCTTGAGATTGATCTATAAAATCTCATAGGCAAAGCTTGTAGATTACTTTTGATATATGGAATTTTACTCTGCTGATGCATTTTCCAGCACCTAAAACTCTGCCCAAAAGTCACTCCAAATGAGCTTCCCTTCTCCATCTAGCTTCCTTCCAGTGGAAGGCCTCTTGAGCTAGTTATCCACCTTCCAAAAAGCTCCTCTACCATCACCTATGCCACTGCATTATCATTCTTCATCTCTGCTGCCATCTCTGAATTCAACGTCTGCACTGCATTTCCATTCTTCACCCCTGCTGCCATCTCTGGATTCAACCTCCCGCTGCATTCAATCCTTCCTTCTAGCTGGAACAACTTCATCAAGTGGTATTCAAAGCCTGGTTCTGCATCACGCTCCAGCTAAGTGTTCTTTCCATTCCAAACTGTCATAAACACTTCCTTCGTGTTTTTCTTGAATCTGTGCACTGTTTCATTACTCTCTTCAATTCTAGTAGTTTTCATTTACATCGTTTCTTTGTTCCAGCTTTTACTTGATTTTATTTCCATCATTTTAATCGGTTCAATCTTTGTCTTGAGTATTTTAATTTTTGCAATCTTATTCAGTCATGTCCAGTCATGTGTATTTGTTGTAATTTTGTCAAAATTCTTAGTAAGTTTGGTGCCTGGGTGAATCTGCATATATGGAATGGTTTTTCAATAGATGCACATCACAAGAGTAATGATGAATGAGCTTAGTGCATCTTGAGTTCCATCACAGTGCAGTTCTAGTTAATACAAAATTCAAATCTGTTTTGAATTTGATTTAAAATGTGTTTTCTGAAATGCACCGTGTGAAATTAAAATTGGTGATGTTTGAGTTGGTGTAATGTGATGTGTGCATACCATATGAACAAGGAATTGTCCAAGACAATCAATCTGGTTGCACCATTCTGCAGAATCCATAACTCATTCAAGCAGCTTGACCGAACTGCACCTATCTTTGATTGATGTTTCTGAATTTTTCTGATTTTTGAATCTGTCCAGTTTAGAATTCTTTCTGGACATCTCTTAAATGCATTTCTAGAGTCTTGTTTAAGTTTGATTTGCTGTCCTATAGTCATTTTAATTGATTACATATCAGTTTGATTCCTTTGCTAAAAGTTGGATGGTGAATTGGCCAAATCTGGTGTGAAAGAGCAACTGCAATAGTAAAATTTTGATTTAAAGGCATTTAGCCTCTGCTGGCAGTTTGCACAAGTCGTAATTGGTAAAACAAATTTGCTCAAATCATAAAATTAAGAGTCCAAATTCGTTCTTGCAAAATGACCATTCAAACCACCAATTTTTAAGCACCTTTTCTGGTATAGTTGCAGATTTTTTTAATTTGAAAGCTTGTTGTGATTACTGCATCAAAGTTAGTTTCAATTTGGTAGCAAAAGCTTGGTTCAAGTGACTATAAAGAAGTGCATCATTGAAAATTAACAATATACTTCATTTTAAAAAGAAAGCTGTGTGAACCAGTGCCAAGCAAATTTTAAACTCTGATGCACAATTTTCAACCGTTCTCCTAGGCATTTTATCAAACACTTTGCCTAGTTTACATTTGGTTTCGAAATTGATCAAAGCTGCAACTTATATTTGTTTCTTTCTTTTCAAATCCACTCTAGATCCTTTCCTAAGTTCATTTCGAGTGCCACCATTCATTGGAAACCGATTAATTGATTGATTTAAGTTGTTTGAAAATCCTGCACATAAGCTGTTTGATAAAACTACAGTGTGCATTCTGGTTTAACAGTTTTCTGGCAGCAGCAGTGTTGATTTTCTGGCTTAATAATTGATTATTGGTGGTTTGTATGAGCTCTTTGTTGGGTGCATAAGTATTTCAGGTGGTCCTATAACACTGTGATGAGTCAATATTTTCTTCACTTCACTTAGTTTATTTTACTAGAATTAATCAGGGAATTGTGCTAAAATGTCTGATATTTTCCCGTTTTCACTAATTGTGCTTAAATTGACCAGTAATTCTAATTTTAATTAATTTGAATTATCTGAGATTAATTATTTACAAGAAAATTGTTGGATAATATTTTGGGACATTTGAAAAAATTTCATGTGCATACTCTCTGTTTACTTGGAAGAAGCACTCACGGCTGCATTTGAACGGGAGTAAGGTCCAGCATTTTGTGAAATGTCACACGCATCAAACCACTACATGGACAATTCATTTTGAAATGAAGCTTACGGTTATATAGAATTCTTTTTAAATATGTAAGCCGTGCTTGATGGAAGAAGGAGGCCACAAATTTGAAAGCTCACGTGCATGAGAGGAGCTCCAATATGTGCTGAATTTTATTATTAAAGGGAGTGGTGTCACGGCCCCACACAAAAGAAATCTAACTTTGGTTTGAAGAAATGTGTGCATGTTGTGCTATTCTACTCCACTCAATTGGTAGTTTGGTCACGGCTTGGTCTTGGAGAAAGAGCACCCACCATCTTTGAAGAAAGCAAACGACCCACTTTGGTTTGAAAAGAGATTTGCAGATTTGTTTGATGTGCTCTCCTATTCCACAGAACATCTTGGGAAGCTCACGGCCTGGTGCAGCACGAGAAGCATCCAGCAGCCCTTCACCGTCCAGCAGCTTCAAGTGCAGCAACGGTCTTCACAGCAGCAGCTCCGCACACAGCAGTAGCGTCCAGGAGGTGTTGATACGTTCCAGCTAGCAGCTTCAAGCATCCAACACAGCAGAGGTTTGGTGTCACGGCAGTTCACGTCCGGTTTGGAGCAGACACCACAAGTGAAAGCTCACGGTTTTTCTTGCAGGGAATTAATTTTCCTTATGGTGCAGCAGCGTCCGGTCTGGGAAGAGCTGGGACGTGCTATCTTCACGCATCCACCAACCTTCACACGATCCAGCAACTTGGTTGCAGTCCAGCTTGGAACTGCTCACGCCCACTATGAGTTGAAAAAGAATTACAACAGCAAAATGAAGAGAAGCTTTGAGAAGAAGTGGTGCACATGGAAATAACTTAACACTTTTGGCTAGAAGAAGCAAGCAAAGAGAGTGGATGTAAGAGTGGAGAAGAAAGCAAGAAGAGAAGAAATGTTTGGACAGCAGCGGGAGACATAACATCCAGAAAAGCCACCTTGAGCAAAGGAACACGGATGGACGCTGCCACCTGCAGCGTGAACGAAAGGAAAGCTCCAAGGTACTGTTGCGCACTGATTCAATAGCATGATGGTGGAGAGGTGTCTCGGTAGGAATAGTGTTTGCCAATTCATTTTCATGAAGAGGAGATGATTATTGAATGGAGGGTCCCTTACTCACGTCCATACAGTGAAGAGAAAAGAGAAAAGCATTTATATATGGACTATGGAATATTTTGTTCACGTGCAGAGTATAAGTATGGAATGAAATCTGAAATTAGGAAGGCAGCATGTCCCACGGCAGTGGAGGGTCCCTTGCTCCATTTATCTTGCCATCCAAAAGAGCACAAGAAGACGGGAGGAAATTGGCTTTAAAATGAGACATTCCAGAGGCAGTTAAGGCAGTAGTGTAGTGTAGGGGAGTGAGATATAGGGTCACGGCCTTAGTGGCCTGGAAGAAGCTCACGGCTCTTCCTCTTTCTCTTCCCGTCTCTCTATTTCCATTTTCATAACAAATGTAGATTTCGGTTCTTGAAATGTGTTATAGTATTCGGATCAGTTTACTCAGTTTTATTTTCAATGTTCAAGAATTTTTATTTTTATTTAAGTTTTCAATCTGCTATAACTTTCATTTGCAAGTATTTTTAATTTTACAGTCTCTTTTATTTTACCATTTATTGTTTTCTGCATCGTTAAATTTTATCGTTTCTGCATATTTACTGTTCCGTTTTTACCATCTTTTACTGTTCAGCTTTTATTGTCTTTAAAGTTTATTTCAACGTTTTTAAATTTTGTTGTCTCGTTTTATTTCCAGTTGTGTTTAATTTTACTTTTTAATTTAATTTTCCTTGCAAAAACATCCACAAAACCCCCCCTTTTCGTGTAAAATCTCAGACTGAACCCAAATTGGTCTTTGAGAGACGACCTAGGAGTCAAATCCTAGTAATATACTGCATATTTTCTTGTATAAAATTTGTATGACCGCGACAGTCGTATCACACTGGTAGCATCTTAGGCAGTGGATTGGAGCAAGGAAAGATCAACTTTGGAGTTGATTTTTGGTGCAGCAGAATCACGTTTTCATTGGTCTGCAGAAAATCTATTTGTTGTAACAGTAGCATATTTCACTTGGCAGCTGTGAGATTAGTGTGAATCAACCAAATTCACTTCCTTTAAGAGAAGCCAGAGCTGCATACCACTTTTACTTACTATTCCCTTGTTGTTTCATCTCTATTGTTTTGCAAAATACTTGTAATTGGCCATTAAGTAAGTGAGTTGGAAGAATTCACAAGTGTTCTTCCATCACTTGCAAACTTTGTTTTTAATTGTCATTTTAAAATTGGTAGACAGTGAGTGTGTCTTGGATCCAAAGTTTCAAGCCTCACTTAGGAGCTATCACCATAGGAATAGTTTTCATTTCTTTTTGGTTTAATTGTTCTACGATTTAGGGTGATTTAGGCTAAAAGGGATTAAACTCTAAGCCTTGTCACATTAGAGTCCAAAGAGTCTCGTCTTTTAGTGTTTAATTGTTGTGATTGTTTGTGAGTTGTGTCCTTTGATTTTAAAAGTGATTTTTGTGTAAAGGATAACTAGTAGTAACCTAAGACATTTCTGGCAAGGCAAGACTTGGTACTTAAGCAGTCTTCATGACTCACCTCTCTTACTTGGGACTTGTCTAAGTGTGAATCTTGTAAATCTTTTACACTAGAAAAACTTTTAGAAACAAAGATGTCTTGTTATCCATATAGGTCTTCTAGGAATTTTAATTTTGATAAGCAGCTTAGTTACAAAGACATCAAAAGAGAACATGATAAAGCTAGAAGGAAGTCTTGTCCATTTTATGAATTTGATAGGATTGAAGATGATTTGTATAAACAAGCTAGTGGAAGTGTTCCATTCTTTGGTGATGATATTGGTGCATTAACATACCTAGCTTGGGAAAAGGAAATTGATGACATGCATTCATTCATGGTTAGAAAAAGTAAATCTGAATCCTTCTATTCTAGAGATAACGAATCTTATATTCTTAGTCTCTACATTTCTAGTTTTGAAAAGCATGCAAGAGAGTGGTGGGATGATAGACAATATCATGTTAAGATAGGTAGAAAATTTCCCATCCATGATTGGAATGAATTGAAAGCTTGTATGAGAAGAAAGTTTGTGCCTCGAGAAATTGAAAGGAACTTAGAACTTATGAGAGAGCTTATTAGAAAAGGTAAGTCATTCATTCAAAATATAAGTGGGTACTCTCGTAGGGAAAGTGAGTTTCTAGAAAAACTTAAGAGGCTTTGGGAAGAGACAAGCAAATATAGAATTGAGAGATTAAAAAGAGAACAACAAAAGCAAGAAGTAAGAGAGAAAAGAGAAAAAGAAAGAAGAGAAAAAGAAAGAAGAGAAGAGGAAGAACGAGAGAGAAGAGAAGAAGAGAAAAGAAGACACCAAGAGAAAAGAGAAGTAGAAGAAAACAAGAGAAGAAAAGAGAAAGAAAGAGCGAGAAGAAACGAGGAAGAAAGAGAAAGAAGAGAAGAAGAGAAAAGAAGAGAGAAAGAGAGAAAAGACGCACAAAGAAGAGAAAAGGAAGAAGTTGAAAGAATAGAAATGGAAGAACAGAAAAAGCAACTAAATGCAACATCTCCTCCTACCCTAGAAGCTAGATTCTTAAGGGGAGGTTTTCTATCCTCTCACTTTTCTCCATTTATATTTGAATTTTCCAAATTTCACTTTTCTTTCAAAGACTTTGCCACTCCATCTTTAAAAATGTTATCACTATCAACACATGCAAAGTCACAACTTGGGTTATGGTTACCTTTATGGTTACCAATAACTCAAGATACAAATAAAACTTCAAATGAAGAAAGGTTTCTTTGTTATATTAACATTAAAAATTTCAAAATTAGGAAACCTTCTTCTACACATAGTCTTTTATATATATTATTGGGTCAAAGAAAACTAATTAGAGATATGTTTGATGTTTATTGCAGATGGATATTTGACCCAGGAGGAACCTTTGTGAAGCCAACAAAATAAGTCTTCAGAAGCACCATCAGATTTGAGGACAAATCCTTTCCAAGGGGGAGGGGATGATACAAGAAGGCCTAGCACCATTGGACCTATCACAAGAGGGATGATCAAGAAGCTACAAGATGATTACTCTCCCAAAGGCCAAACCCTCTTTGCTATCTTTAAATGGAAAATTGGAGAACAAGAAGATATTCCAAATCTGCCCAAAACATGGAGAAGGGTAAAATAGACATTTCTATACAAGAAGGGGTGTGCTTATCCTTCTATGGGGCTGCATTAGTAATTGTTTTCGCCACATAAAACTCATTTGTCACGTGTTTTAGAAGCCACACATTTAGCACATGGGTTCAGATCTGAAACGTGTAAATTGCTTGCTTAAGCCTTGAGATTGATCTATAAAATCTCATAGGCAAAGCTTGTAGATTACTTTTGATATATGGAATTTTACTATGCTGATGCATTTTCCAGCACCTAAAACTCTGCCCAAAAGTCACTCCAAATGAGCTTCCCTTCTCCATCTAGCTTCCTTCCAGTGGAAGGCCTCCTGAGCTAGTTATCCACCTTCCAAAAAGCTCCTCTACCATCACCTATGCCACTGCATTATCATTCTTCATCTCTGCTGCCATCTCTGAATTCAACGTCTGCACTGCATTTCCATTCTTCACCCCTGCTGCCATCTCTGGATTCAACCTCCCGCTGCATTCAATCCTTCCTTCTAGCTGGAACAACTTCATCAAATCTTGTATTGAACTCCATTCATGGAGAGCTAAGCATCTAGGGCTATTCTGCTATAATTCCATTATGGATTCTGAGGTTAGATTGAGTTAATGCAATTGTTTATTTTGATTATTGATTTAAGTTGGTCTCTCTCTATGTCTTTCATCTCTCTATCAAATTAAAAGCAAAGATTTTTGCATCATAATGTGTTTGAATCTACATGCATATTGATTATATGAGTTCTAGGGTTTCTAGGTTTAATTGAGAATCTACTTTGATTTAATTTAGGAACTTTCATATGATTAAATGGTTTTTACTATCAATTAAGAATGTACTTTGATTGGTAGTAATAATTTCAACTATAATCAATTGAGAATTTACTTTGATTGATTAGTTTTTAATTTTGTTAGGCGATTTAAGAATAGACATGATTAAACACAATAGGATTTGATTGAGAATGTCCTTTGGTTGAATTCGTTGTGAATAATCTAGAAAGGTTTTGCATTTGATTGAGAATTTACTTTGGTTAAGTGCATGATCGCCCTCAAATTAATTAAGAATGTACTTTAATTAATTTGAAACTTAAATAATAATCAATTAAACAATTATCTGTGAATGACCGATGATGAATCTATCTTGGAAAAGTAGTGGAATTAGCCTATTTGATTATAATCGTTTTTAAGTTTCTTATTTGTTCTTTAAACCTTCTCCAAACATCATTTTTATTCTTGAACATTGCATTACATTCATAAGATTCAAATATTAAAAGGCAATTCTGTATTCGTTGGGAGACGACTCAGAGTTACTTTAACCCTATATACTTTCTTGAATACTACTTGGCAATACTGAAGTTTCCTTGAAAAGTAGTATTAATTTGATAGCTTCAACGACAGCCTATCAAATTTGGCACCATTGCTGGGGAGTACGGTTAGTATTTTGTATATTTTGATTCTTATTTTTTTTTAATGCACATACATTTAATTTAATTTGAGTTATTTTGTAGTCTTTAGTCATTATTGTTTTAGCAAAAAAATCTTTGTTCTTGTTTTAATTAAGAATTTCTCTTGAGAAATACTTGAGGCTAGTTTGAATAGACTCTGGCTAGGAAAGACTTGGTACTTAAATTGTGATTTGTGACACACCTCTTTTTTCTGGGAGTGGACCCAAACAAAGTCTCTCTTATCTCTTAGCTGAAATCTTTCTCTAAAGCAAGAACTAAAGAAAAAAAGAAGTCAAGAACAGATAAACAACTTCAAGCAGACTGCCTAGTGCATGACTAGAGCTAACCCGGGAGAATTTTATCAAATTAACCCGGAAGTTGAAAGGAATTTGCGTAAGCTGCGAAGAAGTTTGAAATTTGGGTGTTCTACTAAGGGAACACTTCTTACATCTGAGGCCATACCACCTTCATTATCTCCAGTTATAAACGTACCATCTAATCCTTTACCTGACCCTAACCCAAACAATATGGCACAAAGAACCATCAGACAGTTAGCCACCTCCCAGAATACAATTATCCGAAGTAACATTGAATACCCTAATGAGGAGTGGGAGTTGAGACTTGACTGTTAAATGCCTTACCAAAGTTCAATGGGTTATCAAGGGAGAATCCACACAAGCACTTGAGACAATTTCACATGTTGTGTGAAAACTTTAGATCTCCCAGGATCACAATAGAGAGCCTTAAAATGAGAGCTTTTCCTTTTACTCTTTAAGGAGCAACTCAAGATTGGTGGTATTATCTCTCTGCACGTATTTTGGGAAACTATTGAAAGACTATTTCTTGAGAAGTATTTTCCTGCATCTAGATTATCAACTATCCGTAGAGAAATTCAAGATATAAGACAGAGAGATAGAGAGAATCTTAGTGAATATTGGGAAAGATTCAAGAAACTATGTTCTTCATGCCCTCAACTCCAAATTGAAGATTTTATTCTAAGCTTTTATGAAGGCTTAAGTCCTACTTATAGGTCATGGGCAGATGCTGCAAGCGGAGGATCTTTCTTAGACAGGTCACTAGAAGATGCTATAGATCTAATAGAACGGAAGGCAGTAGACAATCAACAATATGACACAAGAGAAAATTCAGTTACTTTGCTGAAGGGAGTGCATGAAATTGAAAATGGTGCAGTTGATGGGAAGAAGATAGATGAAAGATTAAATAAGCTAGAAAGCAAACTCGATCAGATTGCAAGCTTGTTTAAAACTGTTGAGAGGGTCGCACCTCCCAACAAAAGTTGTGCATAAAAGAATGCAGTATATTACTAGGAAGTGACTCCTAGGTCGTCTCTCAAGGACCAATTTGGGTTCAGTCTCAGATCAACACGTAGGGGGGGGGGTTTGTGAAAGATTTTTGTGAATGCAACTGAACTTAAATAAGACACTAATGCAAACGGAAATGTAAAAACGGTCTCAATTACAAAATTAAAGCAGTTGGTTACTAAAGCTAACATTACTTTTAAATTAAAGAAGTGAAAATTAACCAATTTAAAAGAGTGAAAATTAACTTTGTGATGATTAACATTGAAAGGAGAATATGGTAATCAAGCAAAGATCACTTAAACATTAGCAACCATTCAAACCTAAGTGTATGCAATATGAAAATTGTAACAAAAAAAACTTAAGAATAGAATCAAAGCATTTAAAATAATTTAAAAGAAAACCCTTGGAGCATCTCTCTTGGACGTGGCAGCTCTATGCTTTACTAAATGCAAAGAAAATAAAACTTCACTGCTCCCCTTCATCCAATATCGTGTACCCTTAATCAAATAAAAGAAACCTTAACCCTTGCGCGTGTTGCTGGAACCAAAACGTGACACCACTCCCATCAAATCAACGAGCTCCTTGCTTAAATGAAAAACCATTCTCCAACAATTGCTGCCAAATGTCCCATCATCCTATACTTTATCCTAATCCACTCTTCTTATCCTATGAATAAAATTAAAGACACCATCCACCTACCCTTCAATCAACGTTCCAGCACGTGACCAAGTGTTTCTCTTTCTCCCAACCAATCTCCATCAACCCGTGCCTCATTTCTCCCAGCCGAGAATCACCTCATCTCAAAATGAAGAGAAAGAACGCTCGTTCACGGAACGAGCGCACCATTCCAGCCGTCCGCGTGCACACCAGCCATGACACCTCAACGTGCTTCTACTGCATCCAAACGGTGACAGCTCCACTTGCATCACCTAAATCACCTTCTCGGCCTTCTAGCTCATGACCGAGACACCTACTGCTGCTTCCTTTCTTCCAGCGCAACACAAGCTACACCAAACCGTGCCAGCTCCTACTTTCCGTGCACACCAACACCTCTCCTTCCAGCTCCACGTGAATCACATCACTCCATGCTTATTTCAATCACCGAGTTGCCTCCAAAACCATAAAAACCGAGTAGAGAGTAACGTGCACAAGCTTTCATTCAATGAAAATTTAAACATACATTGTTCATGAATCCAGCACTTTCCAAACGAAAATGAAAAAAAAATAGAATATGTGTTATTCCTCCCTCAAACGTTCAAAAGCCGAGAGCCAAAAAAAACTAGTAAACAGTGGCCAAAAACATGTAAGTGGCGGCTGGACAAGGGCCGTGTGTCCCCCTTTTTATATGTGGGGTAGCGTTGCCCTATTCACTTTGGACACATCAGCTGCTGGATGTTTGAGCAGTGTATTCTTCATCCGCTTACATTCTCTCGGTAGCTGCTGGTCTGTACTGGATGCACCCCCATTTTTGCTGCCAGCGTGTGCTTGAAGGCTGCTTGTATGTTGCTGGAAGCGTGAAGGCTTTGTTGCTGCTGGACCGCTTCCCTTGTGCATCTCCTAATCTTTTGTGGCCGTGAGCGTGAGTGTGCTACTGGGCTACTACTTTCTTCACGCACCCCTCTTCGCTGCCTCCCTCAATGCTTCCAGCCTTGGCCCGTGATGCCTCTTCGTGCTGGGCTTGCTGGATGTTTGCAGCCAAGTGTGGGCCGGGGCCGTGATGTTTTTCGTTCCAACATGCACATCTCCAAGTGCGCCCCCAAATATGAAATTCACACCTCTTCACTCATTTAGCCTCTAAATGTCCCAAATTGTATTTCCAAAATTTTCCCTACAATTAATAATGCAAATAATTAGCTCAAATCATTCAAATTAATTAAAATAAGAATTTCTTATCAAATTAAGCACAATTAGGAAAAATGGGAAAATACCGGACATTTAAGCACAATTCCCCGATTAATTCTAGTACAATAAACTAAGTGAAGTGAATAAAATATTGACTCATCAAAATAGACCACACTTAGTCTTTTGCACTCCTGGGCAAAATCAAGACGCAGATCAAGGAATAGTTCAAAGGACTTTTAGTAAAGTGACACAGACTCAGCATACAGAAAACAAAGACTCAACAAGGACAGAAACAGAATTACACAGTCCTCAAGAAATCTGGACAGAGAAAAGAAGTAGACAATTCCAACACAGAATGAATCAGAGAAAGCAGATACTCATGAAATCATCCAAGCAATTCAAGACATGGCAAAATGATCAATCAGCTCAAGAGGTGAATCAAAAGTAACAAAACCTCATAGATGCACTATCAGTGTTTCTCTCAAGTGTTTAAAGTAAATCAAAGTCATTCAATGCACTCAAGAAAGCAAACACAAATAGACTTGGCAAGCCTCTAATATCAACACTCAAGCACATACGCATGTTTAAATCAAAAGGTCTTTTCATGGTTGTAATGGGGCCAAGGACAAGGGAGGATATATCTGGATAAGAAGCTACAAACCATAAGGAACAGAGGAGCAATGGGGAACAAGTGTAAACACATTCAAACACACCCACAACCTCTAATTCCATCCTCTTCTTGACTCCACTATTCACATTTCTTTTTCTATTTTTCTGCTCTTTTTTTTTTTCATTTTTCTCTACTTTTTTTTTTTTCATCCTGTCTCTTTTCTTTTCCCTCTTTACAAAACAAAATTGTAAAAGACAAGATACACATATATTTACCAAAACAAAACAAGAAGAAGAACCAACTAGCCAACTCATCAGAATCCCCAAGGAGACCACACTTGTTCCCAAAACACTTCCAAAGCTCCAAAATTCCCTAAGGTTAAGGTAATCATGGTTTTTCACTTAGGGCTAGTGTATGAGCATTCGAAATAAAGAAATGGGGGAAAGTATAGGCTCAAAAAGGGTTTTCGAAGGATAAGAACAAGGTGGGCTTATTTGGCTAGAGAGGTTCAAGAACAAAACTGCCTTTATCACTTCCAAACATGCATATCAATCAAGAATTTTCAATAAGAGTCAAGCCAAGGCATATGTGCAAGCAATCAAGAGACATATCACACACAAGAAAGAACATAAAGTGGCTCAAATCTCACACAGGGTAATTCTGTCACAATCAATTCAACTCTCAAAAATCATAATCATCTTCCAAGTAGAGAAAAGCAAGGATTTCCAACCAATCAGAGTATCAATGAAGTGAAAGACACATCTACAACCTAAACAAAGTCCAGAAATCAAGAGAATCATGTAAAACTGTACACAAGACAAAACAAAAACTACCTAGAAAAGAAAAAAAAAATTTAACAAAGAAAACAAAAGCTATCAAAGAAAAATCAGAATCTCCCCCAGTAGACCACACTTAAACTACACAGTGTCCTCAATGTGTCATAAGCATAAGATCAGAAATCATAACAGTCAACAGATCATGGACAAGTGCAATAAAAGTAGGGAAAGGGGGAGAAGAGAGAAAGGAAACTCCCCTGATCATGGTGGCAGTTGCCAATTTTGGACTTGCAGGGAGATGTCTTCCACCACAGGATCCAGCAAGGAAGTTTTGAGGAAGAATTGCTTCATCCTCCAGATTTGATCTAGCAGGGAGATATCATCCACAGCTGGATCTAAGAAGCAAAGATTGTTGATGAGCAGGTTCAGCTGGTGCCTATTGATCTTGAAGCTTTTGTCAGTGTTAGCACCTTTATTTTCCACTGTGGGTGTTTGTCTAACAAATTCATGTGTACCTTCTGCAACATGGTTAGTGCGATGTGTCTCCAAAGAAATGATATGTAGGGGTATAACACCCAATCCTAGTGTAACAGACTGAACCTCAGATACATCCTCAGAACATGAATCAATTTCAAAATCACAAGCAATATCAACTATAGACTCAGATTCATGTTCAATGCATGGAGAATAAACATTCGGATGCGACAGCAAAAATTGGTTCTCATCATGCATAGAGGGAAAATTAAAATCAGACTCAACAACAATATAATCATCAGCATACCTCTCAACAACATAATCATCAATATAATCAAATTGAGGTATGCTTACCTCCTCTTCCTTGAAGATTGCTAAAGTGTTGGAATATGAAAGTGGTCTACCTGGCTCACAATTTCTGCTTATACTTTCCTGGTCCTCCAAATCATCATCAGGATCTATCTCCTCAATCGCAAGAATAGGGACATTTGAAGGTGGGAGAGTAGGTGGCACAGTAGTAAGCGCATGACTCTGCTCCCCATCTCCTATGTGGATGACACTAACATCATCTGGAATCTGAACAGTCTGAAATGGTAACTCTGAATCTTGAGACTGTTCCTCAGTGAGTTGAGTGGCCATCTGCCCTATCTGATCAGTCATATTCTGAATGGCAGCTCCTATTTCCTGCTGAAACTGCATGTTCTCTTGCTGAAACTGAAGGTTCTGCATGGTCATCTGCTCCAACAACTCCTGCAATGTAGGCTCAGAAGTAGAAGGCTGAGGAGCTATTTGGACAGGAGCATCATGTTGTTGACTCTGGTATTGCTGGACTGGTGGAGGCATAAAAGCATTCTGAGATGGTGCTTCCTGATATTGCTGTGGAGCATCATACCATCCCAAACTAGTGTCATTCCATCCAGAATCGTTGTTGTAACCATACTGAGCAGGGAAGAATTCATCCAAGAACAATCGCTTAAGATCTTCCCAAGAAGTGATACACCCTGAAGGAAGACAATAAAGTCAATCCCTTGCTACTCCTTGTAATGAATGCGGAAATGCCCTCAAGAAAATGTGATCATCAGGGACATGTGAAGGTTTCACTGAAGAGCACATGATGTGGAACTCCTCCAAATGTCTATGTGGGCATTCTCCTGTAAAACCATGAAACTTAGGCAGCAAATTTATCAGTCCAGAAGTGAGAACGCAATGAACATCATCCTCATTAAGTGAAACTGGCTCCCGAAGAGAACTCTCAGAAGTTGGAGGATGAGTCATATTGTTCTCAGCATAAAAATCAGCAGAATATGAATCACAATCAGAGTAACATGCAAAAGGAGAATCGTAATCAGAGGCATTGGCAGAATAAGCAGTATTCACAAAATCAAAATAGGTAGACATGGAAAGAGAAGAGGAAAGGTAGAAAGGAAATGCTAAAAATTACGAAACAAACAAAACACAACACAATTGAACATGCGACACACACACACAAAACAGAACATCACATCACAATGTAAGACAAAACACAACACACACTAACACAACAAAAACCTAAGACTGAACCGTTGGTCCCCGGCAGCGGCGCCATTTTGTTGAGAGGGTCGCACCTCCCAACAAAAGTTGTGCATAAAAGAATGCAGTATATTACTAGGAAGTGACTCCTAGGTCGTCTCTCAAGGACCAATTTGGGTTCAGTCTCAGATCAACACGTAGGGGGGGGGGGTTTGTGAAAGATTTTTGTGAATGCAACTGAACTTAAATAAGACACTAATGCAAACGGAAATGTAAAAACGGTCTCAATTACAAAATTAAAGCAGTTGGTTACTAAAGCTAACATTACTTTTAAATTAAAGAAGTGAAAATTAACCAATTTAAAAGAGTGAAAATTAACTTTGTGATGATTAACATTGAAAGGAGAATATGGTAATCAAGCAAAGATCACTTAAACATTAGCAACCATTCAAACCTAAGTGTATGCAATATGAAAATTGTAACAAAAAAAACTTAAGAATAGAATCAAAGCATTTAAAATAATTTAAAAGAAAACCCTTTGAGCATCTCTCTTGGACGTGGCAGCTCTATGCTTTACTAAATGCAAAGAAAATAAAACTTCACTGCTCCCCTTCATCCAATATCGTGTACCCTTAATCAAATAAAAGAAACCTTAACCCTTGCGCGTGTTGCTGGAACCAAAACGTGACACCACTCCCATCAAATCAACGAGCTCCTTGCTTAAATGAAAAACCATTCTCCAACAATTGCTGCCAAATGTCCCATCATCCTATACTTTATCCTAATCCACTCTTCTTATCCTATGAATAAAATTAAAGACACCATCCACCTACCCTTCAATCAACGTTCCAGCACGTGACCAAGTGTTTCTCTTTCTCCCAACCAATCTCCATCAACCCGTGCCTCATTTCTCCCAGCCGAGAATCACCTCATCTCAAAATGAAGAGAAAGAACGCTCGTTCACGGAACGAGCGCACCATTCCAGCCGTCCGCGTGCACACCAGCCATGACACCTCAACGTGCTTCTACTGCATCCAAACGGTGACAGCTCCACTTGCATCACCTAAATCACCTTCTCGGCCTTCTAGCTCATGACCGAGACACCTACTGCTGCTTCCTTTCTTCCAGCGCAACACAAGCTACACCAAACCGTGCCAGCTCCTACTTTCCGTGCACACCAACACCTCTCCTTCCAGCTCCACGTGAATCACATCACTCCATGCTTATTTCAATCACCGAGTTGCCTCCAAAACCATAAAAACCGAGTAGAGAGTAACGTGCACAAGCTTTCATTCAATGAAAATTTAAACATACATTGTTCATGAATCCAGCACTTTCCAAACGAAAATGTAAAAAAAATAGAATATGTGTTATTCCTCCCTCAAACGTTCAAAAGCCGAGAGCCAAAAAAAACTAGTAAACAGTGGCCAAAAACATGTAAGTGGCGGCTGGACAAGGGCCGTGTGTCCCCCTTTTTATATGTGGGGTAGCGTTGCCCTATTCACTTTGGACACATCAGCTGCTGGATGTTTGAGCAGTGTATTCTTCATCCGCTTACATTCTCTCGGTAGCTGCTGGTCTGTACTGGATGCACCCCCATTTTTGCTGCCAGCGTGTGCTTGAAGGCTGCTTGTATGTTGCTGGAAGCGTGAAGGCTTTGTTGCTGCTGGACCGCTTCCCTTGTGCATCTCCTAATCTTTTGTGGCCGTGAGCGTGAGTGTGCTACTGGGCTACTACTTTCTTCACGCACCCCTCTTCGCTGCCTCCCTCAATGCTTCCAGCCTTGGCCCGTGATGCCTCTTCGTGCTGGGCTTGCTGGATGTTTGCAGCCAAGTGTGGGCCGGGGCCGTGATGTTTTTCGTTCCAACATGCACATCTCCAAGTGCGCCCCCAAATATGAAATTCACACCTCTTCACTCATTTAGCCTCTAAATGTCCCAAATTGTATTTCCAAAATTTTCCCTACAATTAATAATGCAAATAATTAGCTCAAATCATTCAAATTAATTAAAATAAGAATTTCTTATCAAATTAAGCACAATTAGGAAAAATGGGAAAATACCGGACATTTAAGCACAATTCCCCGATTAATTCTAGTACAATAAACTAAGTGAAGTAAATAAAATATTGACTCATCAAAAACCTCAACTCCACAAATTGCTAAGAAATGTGGAATATGCATTTCAACTGACCATTATACTGATGAATGTCCTAGCTTGGTGGAAACCACTATGGAAAATCCATCTCAAGCTTTTGCTGCAAACATGATTGGAGGAAATAGACCATACCAGAATTATCATGACTCATCCTCCAATAGGTATCAACAAAATAAACAACCTTATGTTCCACCTCAACAAAGGCAACAACCTCAACCTGAAATCTCAATACAAGATTTCATGAAAACAATACTTGAGCAAAATTCAGAAATCAAGAAATCAATTAAAGAGTTGACTGAGAGGGTGGAAAAATTAGAGGCTAAGGAGTCAAATAAACTACCTGCACAAACAGTGATCAACCCGCAAAATGTAAGTGCTATTACTTTGAGAACGGGTAAGCAAGTAGAAGGCCCTAAAGGAGCCCAAATTGATGACAATGGAGGACCAAGTGAACCACCCCTGAGACTACCACTGATAAATCCTGGTTAGTATCCTCTAAAAATTCTTCTTCATCTTATTCTCCACCTCCTCTATAATCAAATCGGTTGAAACCGAAAAACAAAAAAATGGAGGAATTAGACCAAGAGATCTTAAATACTTTCAAAAAGGTGGAGATCAACATTCCCTTGGTAGATGTTGTAAAGAAAATCCCTAAATACGCCAAGTTTATGAAAGAAATTTGCACAAATAGAAGGCGTTTCAGGGATAATGAGGTTGTGCATTTGGGAAGAAATGTGTCAACCTTGATTAAGAAGCATATTGAAATATCGCGAAAATGCAAGGATCTAGGTATGTTTTCTGTTCCATGTGTTATTGGAAATTCCAAGTTTGACAATGTAATGCTAGATTTAGGGGCTTTCATAAATGTAATGCCTTTATTAGTGTTTACTTCTCTATCTTTGGGACCTCTTAAGACTACTGGTGTGGTCATTCAACTGGCCAACAGATGGACAAATCTTCAATCCCCGAAAATGGAGTCAAAAACTTGTTAACCCTCGACAAGTGTAACCGAATCGTATTAAATAATAAACGTGGTAAGACCAATTATCGTTCTCCCAAAGGACTCACGACCTAAACAGTTGTGTGTTTCATTGATTATCTAAAACTTGTGAACAAATTCTTATAGGTTTAAATGCAAAATATTGAAAAGTAAATATGTATGCATGTGATGATCAATGGACAAGAAGAAACAAAACACGTGAATCGAAATATATGGATGGATATGTTGTTGGGGTTTATCAATTTCATCCTATCCACTCTCTTGTATTTAGGAATTCATCATTCTTTTCATCAATATTAATGCCACTTTCTAAATTACTTTAAACCCGATTTCTCGGCGAAGAAAGCCTAGTCATAATCACTAGTTTACGATGTCTTGTTGATGAGTCGTTATTTCTTGAATTATATTTAGTCTATTGCACTTAAATAAACCAGAGAATTGTGTTTAATTGTCTGTTATTTCCCTATTTTCCGAATTTTGCTTAATTTGGTCGGAAATTGGTAATTGTGCTAATTTGGGTTTTCTGAGCTGATTAAGTGCATTTTTAATTACAGGAAGAATTTTGGAGATACATTTTGGGACATCAGGAAGAATGCAATTAAATTCAAGACTCTCCACTCAGACATTGTAGAATTAATTAAATTGTAATTTAGTAGTTTAGAATTTTTGAATCAACTCTCACATTTTGGGTCAATTTTTGGTAAGTAGACTTAGACCCAAAACTGGAGATGAATGACTTGGCACCTTAGGGTTTTGTATGTGGACCCACCCTTATTAAAAACAGGACACATGGCCTTAGGGCAGCCGACACCCTCACGGAATAGTCTCTCTCGGCTTTTGAACAGTTTTATTCATGGAGAATGTCAGGGAAGCATTTTTTGTCTTCTCTTTTGAAATGAAGGGGTGATTTTTATCTTTGCTTAATATAAGAAAGCGCTGAAGTGATTGACGAAGAAAAAGCTCGATGCTAATCTCAATTTACTGATTTACTCATTGCCTTTTATTTGGTTTTCATGCACTTTTAATTGAAGTTTACTCAAGCAGCTGTTACGGAGAAAGAAAATGAAAGACCAACGTTAATTTGTGTTTTTGGTTGCATTTGTTATTCCGCCCTTTTCATTTTAGCAGCAGCATAGAAGAGAGCAGTGCAGCAGTGTTGATTCCATTGGGAAGGCATGGGCTTCACGGGTAGAGAGCTGGGACGTGTGGAAGCAGTCAGCCGCCAACCTCACTCGGTTTTCTTCCTTGAACGTTTTTTTTATTAATTTTCATTTCAATAAAAGAGGGGCTGGAATGATGTGCACGGTGATGAAAAAAAAAAGGGAAGTTTTAATTTTGTTGAATGTGTTGCTTTCAATTTGGTTACGCACCTTTTATTGAAGCTGGATTCCAGCGAGGACAACTAGTAAAAGTGGTGATTCATTTTTCTTTCCAATTGCTTTGGAGTGCTGAATTTACTGTGTTATTGAAAAGAGTGTTCATTCATTGTTGAAAAGAGAGCATTGTCACGTCCGAATGGACTTTGGGTGGTGCTGGCATTTTTTTTATTTCATCTCCTTTAGAAGAAGTAGTTGTATGCTGCCACCTACAAAGCTGAAATTAGAGAATAGGATGTTGTTTTAATGAGGGACCCACACGGTTTGTGCACACTATATTTTATTTTATCTTCTTTCTTATGGACCTAGGATGAATTTTATATTTTACGTGTTACAACTTTCTTAAATGCATTTAAATGTTTTAAAGTCATTTCTACTTATTCCACTATTGCAATTTAGTTTACTATTAACTTGTTTTCTATGTGTCATTTCCGTGATGAATTACTTTTAATGCTAGGTTACTAGTTGGATCTTAATAGCTTCAATTACGTTTGGATATTTACTTATTACATTGTTCACTTTAATGTCTTATTTTATTTCAATGTTTTCAATTCAGGTTACGGTTTTATTTAATTTCCAGTTTAATTTGTTTTAATCAAAAACAAAACTTTCAAACCCCCCACTACGTGTCTGACCTAAGACTGAACCACATTTGGTCCTTGAGAGACGACCTAGGAGTCACTTCCTAGTTTATACTGCATTAATTTTGCAATCAATTTTTGTGTGAGGTGCGACCCTCTCAACAAAATGGCGCCGCTGCTGGGGACCAATGGTTCGGTCTTAGGTTTTTGTTGTGTTTGTGTGTGTTGTGTTTTGTCTTGTGTTGTGATGTGATGTGATGTGATGTGATGTTCTGTTTTGTGTGTGCGTGTTGCATGTATAAATGTGTTGTGTTTTATTTGTTTCGTAATTTTTAGTATTTTTCTTTTTCCATGTCTACCTATTTTGGTTATGTGAATGGTGCTTATTCTGTGAGTGCCTCTGAGTATGATTCTCCTTCTGCATCTAACTCTGAGTACAGTCCTCATGTTTATTCTGCTGATTTTTATGCTGAGAACAATATGGCTCATCCTCAAACTTCTGAGAGCTCTCTTTGTGAGTCGGTTCCACCCACAAAGGATGATTTTTATTGCGTTCTAAGCACTGGACTGACATATTTGCTCCCTAAGTTTCATGGTTTTGCAGGAGAATGCCCACATAGACATTTGGAGGAGTTCCACATCATGTGCTCTTCAATGAAGCCTCCAGATGTCCCTCTTGATCACATTTTCTTGAGCGCATTTTTGCATTCATTACAAGGAGCAGCTAAGGATTGGAAAGACTCTCTTCCTCTGAGATCCGTTACCGATTGGGGATATCTTGAGCATCAGTTTCTGAGCAAATTTTCCCCTGTGCAATATGCTTACAGCAACGGTCTTGGATGGAATGACCCTACCTTGGGATGGTATAATGCTCCACAGCATCAATATCAAGAACCACCATTCCAGAGTACTTTTATGCCTCCACCAGTCCAGCAATACGAGAGTCAGCAGTATAGTGCTCCTGCCGAAATAGCTCCTCAGCCTTCTACTTTTGAGCCTACATTGAAGGAGTTGTTGGAGCAGATGACCATGCAGAACTTTCAGTTCCAGCAAGAGAACATGCAGTTCCAGCAAGAAATAGGAGCTGTCATTCAGAGTATGACTGATCAGATAGGGCAGATGGCCACTCAACTCACTGAGGAACAGTCTCAAGATTCAGAGTTACCATTTCAGACTGTTCAGATTCCAGATGATGATGATAGTGGCATCAACATAGAAGATGGGGAGAAGAATCATGAGCTTACTACTGTGCCATCTACTTTCCCATCATCCTAAGTCCCTACCCTTGCACCTGAGGAGACTGATAAAGATTTTGAGGACCAGGCAGATATGAGCAACATTTTTGAGAAAGGTAGACCATCATCATCTTCCACCACTCTTCCAATCTTCAGGGAAGTGGAGGTAAACATACCTCAATTTGATTATGTTGTTGAGGGGTATGTTGATGATTATATTGTTGATGAGCATGCTTTTCATTTCCACTCTTTGCATGATGAGAAACAACTTTTGTCATCATATCTGAATACTTCTTATCTATGCATTGAACATGAATCTGAGCATGTTGTTGATATTGTTTCTAAATTTGAAGGTGATTCATGTTCTGAGAGTATATTTGAAGTTCAGATTGATAAATTAGGATTGGGTGTTGTACCTCTGCATGTCATTTCTTTGGAGCCACATTGCACTAACCATGTTGCAGGAGGTACACATGAATTTGACCAACATGCACCCACAGTGGAAGGAAAAGGTGCTTACATACACACTAATTTCAACATCAATAGGCACCAGCTGAACCCGCTCATCAACAATCACTTCTTCTTAGATCCAGCTGTGGAAGACATTTCCCTGCTTGATCAAATATGGAGGATGAAGCAATTTTTCCTCAAAACTTCCTGGCTGGATCCTGTGGTGGAAGACATCTCCCTGAAAGTCCAAAATTGGCAACTGCCACCATGATCAGGGGAGTTTTCTTTCTCTCTTCTCCCCATTTTCCCTACTTTTATTGCACTTGTCCATGATCTGTTGACTGTTATGATTTATGATCTTATGCTTATGACACATTGAGGACACTGTGTAGTTTAAGTGTGGTCTACTGGGGGAGATTTTTATTTTTCTTTGTTAGTTTTTGTTTTCTTGGTTAAATTTTTTCTTTTCTAGGTTATTTTTGTTGTGTCTTGTGTATAGTTTTACATGTTTCTCTTGATTTCTGGACTTTGTTTAGGTTGTAGATGTGTCTTTCACTTCATTGATACTCTGATTTGTTTGAAATCCTTGCTTTTCTTTGCTCGGAAGATGATAATGATGTTTGAGAGTTGAATTGATTGTGACAGAATTACACTGTGTGAGATTTGAGCCACTTTATGTTCTTTCTTGTGTGTGATATGTCTCCTGATTGCTTGCTGATAACAGTTGAAAAACTGTTATTTTCATGCTTAAAATTGATACTAAAAGCAACCTTTAGACTTAGAAACTAGCTTGAAATCATACTTTTATCCATATTTTCAGAAATAAGTGAGCTGGACAGGTTTATGCTTGATTTCAGTGTTTTTGTGCAGGTTTTAAGGTGAATTTAGTGAAAGAAGTGAAGAATGAGAGAGAGGGAATCAGAAAAGGAATCAAAGAGTGAAAAAGGAGAAGCCGAAGTCACCGCTCAGCGGCATTTTACCGCTGAGCGGCACTCAAGAGATTGCGGGAGGTCCGCTGAGGGGCAAAATGGCCGCTGAGGGGAGAAAACGAGACGCGCAATCACCGCTGAGCGGTATTTACCGCTGAGCGGCACTTTAATGGGCTTGGGCTTGATTTTTTGTAATTTACGAATGGTATTTAAGCTTTAGGGTTTCCTAGGGTTAGGTATCTTTGGCAGAACGAAGGCAAACACTCTCTCTTCCACCCCTTTGAAGGAGGATCTTGGATGCTCAGGCTACCTCTTCACCTTTTCAGGGTTTATTCTTTCATACTTTCATTGTAATTCATCTAGGTTCACCATGAATATGGTGAACTAAACCTTGTATGTTTGTTGGGGAATCAATGTAATCTCTTGAAGCTCTCATATATGGAATTTATGCTTGCATCTTTAAATTAAGACTTATGCTTTCTTTCATCATTAGTTAGGGTTTTTCCTCTTTGCTTAATGCTTGCATTGTTTAACTCATTCTAATGCATGATTATTGGTTTTGTCGATACGGACACGTACGGGGAAGTCTAGATCCGGGGAATTTCTCCCAATATTATACTGACAATATTATATTGGTTGTCGTTAAGCTCCTGCGTTTATGAACTAATCATTAGGAATGCTAGGAATTGTATGAACTATTTGATTAGGGAGAAGCCATCTAGAATGGTACTTTAGAGAGTGGCATTAACAATGATGAGTTGAATGTTGAATTCCTAAAATGTATGAGAGTGGATGAGATGAAATTGACCCCCAACAACATATTCATTCATATAATCCATTGAAAGTGTTTATCTTTTGTCTTTGCCATTGATCAAACTCCATGCATACATGTTTAGTTTTTCGTCTTGCGTAATATAATCCAATTATTTCGTCCTTAAGTCTTAGCTAATCAACAAACCACACAACTAAACTAGGCCGTGAGTCCTTTGGGAAGAACGATACTTGGTCTTACCAAGTTTATTACTTGAACGATTCGGTCATACTTGCCGATTGTGAAACAAGTTTGTGACATCATATTTTGGTGCTTACAAATTTGTCCATCAAGTTTTTGGCGCCGCTGCCGGGGACTCGTGGTTTAACTGGTTAATTTGTGTGATTATTGATTATCTTTGACTTTAAATTTGAATTTCTGTTTTTATTTTTTTCTCTGTTTTTATTTTTCTGTTTTATTTTATTTTATTTGATTAGGTTAGATTTGATTTGATTTTATTTGTTTAGATTTTATTTTATTTTATTTTATCTTTTAGATTAGGTTTTATTTTATTCTATCCTATTTGATTCTATCTTCTAAATCTATCTTCTGAATATATATCTTCTTCTATATCTTTTTGTGCTAACAAATCTTTTCTAGGGTTTTGTTTTCTTGTGTATGCAGGAAGCAATTCGGACTAGGAGTAAGAAAACAACAGAACCACTTCTTGAAGGTCTAGAAGAGAGTAGAAGGAGGAGAAGAATAAGAACATCTAGAGAACTTTTCCCTTCTCCAGAAACTCTCTTACAATCAATACCACAAGGTTCTGTTCATAGCACAGAAAATATGGAGAACAACAATGTTAGAAGAACTCTTGCTGACTACACCAATATAGCTGGACCTCAGCACTTTAACAGTATAGCTAGACCTAGAGTCAATGCAGCTAATATGGAGGTCAAACCAGCACTGATTCAACTGGTGAAAACCAACCAATTTAATGGGTTATCTCATGAAAGCCCATATGAGCACCTCACTACCTTCAATGAGATTTGCAACACAGTCGAAATTAATGGGGTGCCAGACGAAGCTATCAAACCTAGCTTGTTTCCTTTCTCATTGGGAGGCAATGCTAAGCTTTGGTTGAATTCTTTCCCAGAAGAAAGTTTCACAGAGTGGGAAGCAGTGGTCACAAAATTTTTAAACAAGTACTTCCCACAATCTAAGGTGACAAAAGGCAAGCAAGAGATTTCTTCATTTAAGCAGGGTATGGAAGAATCACTGGGGCATGCATGGGACAGATATAAAAGCTTGTTACGCAAAACTCCCACGCATGGTTTTGAAGATCAAGAAGTAGTCTTAACTTTCCTTGGAGGGCTTGGTTCACAAACCAAGATGATGTTGGACGCCTCAGCAGGAGGCAATATTAAATGGAAGACTCCAGAGGAAGCAACTGAAATTATAGAAAACATGGCTACTAGTGACAATGAGCTGCACAATGAGAGAGGAGCTCCTATGCAACAAAAAGGGGTTCTTCAATTACAAACACATGATGCCTTGCTAGCTCAGAATAAAATTCTAACTCAATAGCTGGAGACTCTGACGAAAACTTTGGCTCAATTACCTAAAGAGTTGAAATCTGCTGCACAGGTACAAACCCAGTTGTGCGAATTATGTGGAGGTGATCATGTCAATGGTCAGTGTGCTTTTCCAGTGGAAGCCGTGGAGGATGTTAATTTCATGGCTAATCAATTTCCATACCGTCAAGGGAATTACAATCAAGGGTGGAAACCACATCCAAGCATTGGCCAAGGACAAACTGGGCAAGCTAATCAATATAATAAGCAGCAGCAGCAACCAACCTTGTGGCAACAGTTATCTATGCTTAATGAAAGACAAACAAGGTTGGAAGAAACTCTTAATCAATTCATACAGAAAACAGAATCTTCTCAAAAGAGCACTGAAGCTGCTATAAAGAATTGGGAGATTCAAATGGGTCAGATTACCAAGCGATTGGAAGAAAGACCAGATAGAAATTTTGGGGCTAATACTGAGGTTAACCCCAGAGAAGAGTGCAAAGTGGTAAAAAGTGTTAATGAAGAGATAATTGAGTTAGAAGAAGACGAAACAGAAGAAAGAAGAGAAGTAGAAAGAAAGAACGCTTTTCCTTTTCCAATCAATCAAGAGAAACAAATGGACTTCACAGAGTTATTCAGAATGGTGGACAATGACGCACCTTGGGAACAAATTCTACAGAAAATTGCAGTATACACAAAATCAGATGAAGGAACTTCTACAAAGAAGAGACGTAGAGGTGTTGAGGAAGAAAAGTGTATAACTGTTAAGCAAGAGTCATTCCCTCCTAAAGCACCAGATCCAGGTAGTTTTTCTATCCCTTGTACTATAGGGAAGAAAAAGGTAAAGAAAGCTCTCCTTGATTTAGGTTCAAGTGTTAACTTGATACCTTATTCTTTACTGGAGCAAATTGGCAATGTTAAAGTGAAACCTGTAAAGGTTAATCTAGTAATGGCCGATGGATCTTCAAAGGAGCCATGTGGGATTGCTGAGGACATTATAGTTTGTGTTGGCAAACTTCAGTTTTTAGCAGACTTTGTGGTGATGAAAATGGAGACCGAGAAGATACCTATCATACTTGGAAGACCGTTTATGAAAACGGCCAGGGCCATCATAGATGTACATGAAGGTATAGTAGTGCTTCAGGACAGAGAGGAGAGAGTGGTGGTGGATGTCTTCAAAGATGAGACGCAAGCAAAGGAGGAAGAGGCTAGTTATAAAGCTGCATTTCGAGATGCACCCATGACTAGACATAAAGATGAAGATCTTGAGGTTTCAGGTAATCATTGTTTGTTATTTCAGGTACCCAAGGAAGAGGAGATTGGAAGAGGAGAAGAAATTCCTAGAGACTGGAAGAAAAGAAGACTCCAACTTGGCACACCAGTAAGAATCAAGAACAAGTTGTGGGTTGTGAATGGTTTTAAAGAGAAGGAGATGATAGAGATAGAGTCTCCATGTTCTAGAAGAATCAAGACAGTCCAAAGGAAGCAGTTGAGAAGTTGGTGGAATGATTACATCAACTATAAGGAAGATGGAACTTGAACTTTATTGGGTCAAGCTAATGACGTTAAAAGAGCGCTTGCTGGGAGGCAACCCAGTGGATTTACAAACTTTTGATTTGTTTTATTTTGGTTGTGTAACTTTTAATCTGTGAACATTATTCTGGACATTATTTTGTTGAATTTAGCATCTACTGAAGGATGCTAGGTGGTTAAGTATCTCCTGAAGGATACTAGGTTTGAAACACCTACTGATGGGTGTTGGTGGATTTTGGGTCAGGCTCGTGACGTTAAACAAGCGCTACCTGGGAGGCAACCCAGTTGATTGATTGTTTTTGTTTGTTTATTTTTAGTTAGGATTTGCATAAGCATTTTTAACATTGAATTGCAGGGAACCTATGAGGGACATGTAGGGAAGGCACGTAGGTCAAAAAAAGAAGGAGAGGAGCACTTCACGAAAGTGCCGCTGAGCGGTACTATCGCAGATGGGCTTAAGTTCCCCTTAGCGATACCCGAGCCCATTAGGGTATTTTTATACCCCAAGCTGCGTTTTAGGGTTTATTTTCTGGCTTCTCTCTGCACAAACACTTCCACACACATTCTCTTAGGTTTTCCACATCTTTTCACTCTCCCCTCTTTAGAAAATCTCTCTTTCACTCACTTTTTCACTAGTGTGCCATCAAAGTTTGGGGTTGGAAGAGAGCATTCTAGTTTGGAAGCATTCTCATATCATCTAGCATCTCCACCCAAGTAAGTAAAATGCATTTGGTTCATTCTAGGGTTTTTGAATTTGAATGTGATTTTCAAAGCATGAATATTTAGGGGTTTTGATTTCTATGCATGATTTGATGATATATTTGATGTTGAACCGATTAAACTGCATGATTATGAACTGGATATATGAAAATTGCATTTGGGTGGAGTTAGGAAAGCTTTAAAACAAGATTTTCAAAAATCTGCAGAGTCACCGCTGAGCGGCATTTACCGCTGAGCGGCACTCTGCCAGATTTGATTTTTCTGGTTTGTTGTGTGGCACTGGTGGCGCTGAGGGGAAATTCTGGCCCTCAGCGGTGGTTTAGCTTCAAAAGGAGTTGTGTTATGTGTTTTACTAATGATTAACATCATGTCTGTGGTTTTTGTTTGTGTTTTGAATGCAGGAATGGCATCCTCTTCAGGAAAGAGATTGAAAACCATGGCAACTAAGAGGAAAGAAAAGGAACCAGAGCAAACCCACTCTAGCAGGTTCCTCTCTAGGAAACATGAGAAGCATTTTAGGGTGGTTCAGGACAGGAGACTTCTAATGGAGAGAAAGGTTGGAATGATACCTAATTTTGCTCCTCAATTTGGAGAGCAAGTGTTAGGGAATGATTGGGGAAAGCTAGCCACTTATCCAGCACCTGCCAACATAGCTGTGGTCAAGGAATTCTACACCAATGCAAAGAAGATTGGTGATCATCCAGCTGAGAATTATTTGGGTTATGTTAGAGGCCATGCTATCAGGTTTGATCTTGATTCTATCAACAACTTCCTGGATACTGTGTGGGCTGGTGAGCAATGTCAGTTTGCTCTTAGCATGGAGGAAGGTGCTGACTTTGAGGATGTTGAGAGAGTACTGTGTATACCTGGAGGACACTTCCAAAGGAATAGATCTGGCGCAGTGGTTAACATTAGGAGGACAGATTTGACTCCTCTTGCAAAATATTGGATGGCATTTTCTCATGCCAACATTCAGCCATGTTCACATGTGTCAGATATTACTCTCAGCAGGGCACTATTCATCTACTGTGCTATCAGAAACTTGAATGTTAATATTGGGCAGGTAATAGCTGATGAAATCAGTGTATGTGCTAACACCTCAAACAACAAAGCACCGCTAGGACATCCTTCTTTGATCACTCACCTTTGCAAGCAAGCTGGGGTGGACACTTCTGTTCCACCATTTGAGAGGCCAAGAAAAGCTATTGATGAGGCTTATTATAGACAGTACTGTGGAGGTGAGGATGCAGCTCAGCCAGTTCCACCAAGCCATGCTCGTAGAGAGAGAGGGCCAGCACAGAGCCGGACATCTGCTGATGCGCATGAAGCAGAACCATTCCAGATGAGGGACATGTATATGTCTCTTATAGGTGCTCAGTTGCAGTCCATTCACAGAGGGCAGGTGGCCACTGCTGAGATGATAGTGGGGATGTATGATAATCCTCCAGCCCACAGGTGGACTATGGATGAATTCCATAATGTCGTAGCTTGGCCAGAAGAACCAGTATATGGAGGAGGAGCTGGAGCAGCTGAAGCTTCAGCAAGAGATATGGAAGAAGATGAAGCTGAGGAGGAAGATGCATTTGATGAAGATGAAGATGAGGAGGAAGAGGAAGATACAGAGGACAACTCAGACTGATGAGGAGCTCAGATAGCATTTACTGATGAATGCTATCATATGATTATGCTTTTGTGGTTTAAGTTTTCTGAACTTATTTGTTTTTGTTTTTAGATTAGGGTTTGATGTACTCTATTGAAAACCTGGTTTGTTATGATGGTTTGCTATTAACTGTGATTGTGTGATAAGTACTGCTTGATGATGCTTATTGATTGATTGATGTTGAGATAGGTGTGCACATTAAAATGTTTATACAAGTGATTCACAAGCTTTGTGAACAAATGCATGATATCATGATTGTGATTGTGAGATTAAGCAGGATGTGTATGTCAAATGTGAATGAGCTTATATGTGAGGTTTTGAGCTCCAGAGTTTTTGGTATGATTGAATGCATGAATGATTTTGCCCAGGTTTTCTATGATTGAATCAATTGCTTGCTTTGCATCATGTGATCAAGGCCATTTGTTGGAACCCTTTTTATTGGCCAAATTCATAAAGTTAGCCTACTAAAATAGAACACGTTGTGTTCTATCCTTTGAACCCTTAGCCTTGAACATACACTGAAAACCTTTGATTGAAAATCTTTACCTTGAGTTAAGTAGAAGATCTTGTATGGTATTGTTAAATGTTCAAGTTTGGGGTTATTGGGAAAACATGAAAAGAAAAGCATTGAGCTAAGAGCTAAAAATTAAGAATATGCAAAGAAAAAGAAGTAAAGCTCAATGCAAATGCAAAGGTAAAAGAAAGTTGGGAATGAATAAGATGATTGTGTTGTTATGATTCTCTTAACTCAAGGATTTTGTGATCCAGAAAAACCAATTTTCTTGTTAGCCCAGCCACATTATAAGCCATTGAAAAGTCCTTGTGATGATGCATGCTTGTGAATGTTTTTGATTGTGGTAAAATGAAAGGTAAAGTTGATTCATGTGACATTGTGATAGTAGAGTGAAGGAGTGAAACACTTTACCTCTTATACACTTGTGTGTTGAGTGAAACACTTTACCTAGTGAGGAAATATTCCATAAGCACATGAACATCCATGCTTAATTGATTGATCATTCATGAAAAATAGCATTTATTGGAATTTAAATGACTTTGTGAACACTAAAGCATGTGCACATCTTGAATGAACTCTTGGTCATAAGTTTGAGTGAAGTTGTTACTTATCTTGAAAAAGAGGATTTTTGAAGGAGTGAATCATCATATGAATTGGTTGGAGATTGAGTTACATTTTGTTTTGCTTGAGGACAAGCAAAGTTTTAAGTTTGGGGTTGTGATAACAGTTGAAAAACTGTTATTTTCATGCTTAAAATTGATACTAAAAGCAACCTTTAGACTTAGAAACTAGCTTGAAATCATACTTTTATCCATATTTTCATAAATAAGTGAGCTGGACAGGTTTATGCTTGATTTCAGTGTTTTTGTGCAGGTTTTAAGGTGAATTTAGTGAAAGAAGTGAAGAATGAGAGAGAGGGAATCAGAAAAAGAATCAAAGAGTGAAAAAGGAGAAGCCGAAGTCACCGCTCAGCGGCATTTTACCGCTGAGCGGCACTCAAGAGATTGCGGGAGGTCCGCTGAGGGGCAAAATGGCCGCTGAGGGGAGAAAACGAGACGCGCAATCACCGCTGAGCGGTATTTACCGCTGAGCGGCACTTTAATGGGCTTGGGCTTGATTTTTTGTAATTTACGAATGGTATTTAAGCTTTAGGGTTTCCTAGGGTTAGGTATCTTTGGCAGAACGAAGGCAAACACTCTCTCTTCCACCCCTTTGAAGGAGGATCTTGGATGCTCAGGCTACCTCTTCACCTTTTCAGGGTTTATTCTTTCATACTTTCATTGTAATTCATCTAGGTTCACCATGAATATGGTGAACTAAACCTTGTATGTTTGTTGGGGAATCAATGTAATCTCTTGAAGCTCTCATATATGGAATTTATGCTTGCATCTTTAAATTAAGACTTATGCTTTCTTTCATCATTAGTTAGGGTTTTTCCTCTTTGCTTAATGCTTGCATTGTTTAACTCATTCTAATGCATGATTATTGGTTTTGTCGATACGGACACGTACGGGGAAGTCTAGATCCGGGGAATTTCTCCCAATATTATACTGACAATATTATATTGGTTGTCGTTAAGCTCCTGCGTTTATGAACTAATCATTAGGAATGCTAGGAATTGTATGAACTATTTGATTAGGGAGAAGCCATCTAGAATGGTACTTTAGAGAGTGGCATTAACAATGATGAGTTGAATGTTGAATTCCTAAAATGTATGAGAGTGGATGAGATGAAATTGACCCCCAACAACATATTCATTCATATAATCCATTGAAAGTGTTTATCTTTTGTCTTTGCCATTGATCAAACTCCATGCATACATGTTTAGTTTTTCGTCTTGCGTAATATAATCCAATTATTTCGTCCTTAAGTCTTAGCTAATCAACAAACCACACAACTAAACTAGGCCGTGAGTCCTTTGGGAAGAACGATACTTGGTCTTACCAAGTTTATTACTTGAACGATTCGGTCATACTTGCCGATTGTGAAACAAGTTTGTGACATCATATTTTGGTGCTTACAAATTTGTCCATCACTTGCGCATATGCCTTGGCTTGACTCTTGTTGATAGTTCTTGATTGATATGCATGTTTTGAAGTGATAAAGGCAATTTTGTTCTTGAGCCTCTCTAGCCAAATAAGCTTACCTTGTTTTAATTCTTTGATAACCCATTTTGAGCCTATACTTTCCCCCATTTCCTTGTTTTGAAGCTCATACACTAGCCCTCAGTGAAAAACAATGATTACCTTAACCCTAGGGAATTTTGGAGCTTTGGAAGTGTTTTGGGAACAAGTGTGGTCTCCTTGGGGTTTTTGATGAGTTAGCTAGTTGGTTCCTCTTCTTGTTTTGTTTTGGTAAATATATGTGTATCTTGTCTTTTACAGTTTTGTTTTGAAAAGAGAGAAAAGAAAAGAGACAGGATGAAAAAAAAGAAAGCAGAAAAATAGTGAAAAAAAAAGGTGAATAATTGTGAATAATGGAGTCAAGAAGAGGATGGAATTAGAGGTTGTGGGTGTGTTTGAATGTGTTTACACTTGTTCCCCATTGCTCCTCTGTTCCTTATGGTTTGTAGCTTCTTATCCAGATATATCCTCCCTTGTCCTTGGCCCCATTACAACCATGAAAAGACCTTTTGATTTGAACATGCGTATGTGCTTGAGTGTTGATATTAGAGGCTTGCCAAGTCTATTTGTGATTGCTTTCTTGAGTGCATTGAGTGACATTGATTTACCTTAAACACTTGAGAGAAACACTGATTGTGTGCATCTGTGAGGCTCTGTTGCTTTTGATTCATCTCTTGAACTGATTGAATGTTTTCCTTGTACTAAACTGTTTGGATGATTCTTTGAGTATTTCCTTTCATTGACTCTGTGTGGGATTCTGCCTATACCTTTTACCGTCCAGATTTTGTGAGAATTGTGCAACTGTGTTTCTGTTTTGGAGTCTTTGTTCTCTGTCTGTCGAGTCTCTGTCAGCTTCCTAATGTTTGAGTAGTCCCCTGGTTTTCGTCTAGGTTTTGCCCAGGAGTGCAAAAGACTAAGTGTGGTCTATTTTGATGAGTCGTTATTTCTTGAATTATATTTAGTTTATTGCACTCAAATAAACCAGGGAATTGTGTTTAATTGTCTGTTATTTCCCTATTTTCCGAATTTTGCTTAATTTGGTCGGAAATTGGTAATTGTGCTAATTTGGGTTTTCTGAGCTGATTAAGTGCATTTTTAAGTACAGGAAGAATTTTGGAGATACATTTTGGGACATCAGGAAGAATGCAATTAAATTCAAGACTCTCCACTCAAACATTATAGAATTAATTAAATTGTAATTTAGTAGTTTAGAATTTTTTAATCAACTCTCACATTTTGGGTCAATTTTTGGTAAGTAGACTTAGACCCAAAAGTGGAGATGAATGACTTGGCACCTTAGGGTTTTGTATGTGGACCCACCCTTATTAAAAACAGGACACACGGCCTTAGGGCAGCCGACACCCTCACGGAATAGTCTCTCTCGGCTTTTGAACAGTTTTATTCATGGAGAATGTCAGGGAAGCATTTTTTGTCTTCTCTTTTGAAATGAAGGGGTGATTTTTATCTTTGCTTAATATAAGAAAGCGCTGAAGTGATTGACGAAGAAAAAGCTCGATGCTAATCTCAATTTACTGATTTACTCATTGCCTTTTATTTGGTTTTCATGCACTTTTAATTGAAGTTTACTCAAGCAGCTGTTACGGAGAAAGAAAATGAAAGACCAACGTTAATTTGTGTTTTTGGTTGCATTTGTTATTCCGCCCTTTTCATTTTAGCAGCAGCATAGAAGAGAGCAGTGCAGCAGTGTTGATTCCATTGGGAAGGCATGGGCTTCACGGGTAGAGAGCTGGGACGTGTGGAAGCAGTCAGCCGCCAACCTCACTCGGTTTTCTTCCTTGAACGTTTTTTTTATTAATTTTCATTTCAATAAAAGAGGGGCTGGAATGATGTGCACGGTGATGAAAAAAAAAAGGGAAGTTTTAATTTTGTTGAATGTGCTGCTTTCAATTTAGTTACGCACCTTTTATTGAAGCTGGATTCCAGCGAGGACAACTAGTAAAAGTGGTGATTCATTTTTCTTTCCAATTGCTTTGGAGTGCTGAATTTACTGTGTTATTGAAAAGAGTGTTCATTCATTGTTGAAAAGAGAGCATTGTCACGTCCGGATGGACTTTGGGTGGTGCTGGCATTTTTTTTATTTCATCTCCTTTAGAAGAAGTAGCTGTATGCCGCCACCTACAAAGCTGAAATTAGAGAATAGGATGTTGTTTTAATGAGGGACCCACATGGTTTGTGCACACTATATTTTATTTTATCTTCTTTCTTATGGACCTAGGATGAATTTTATATTTTACGTGTTACAACTTTCTTAAATGCATTTAAATGTTTTAAAGTCATTTCTACTTATTCCACTATTGCAATTTAGTTTACTATTAACCTGTTTTCTATGTGTCATTTCCGTGATGAATTACTTTTAATGCTTAGCTTACTAGTTGCATCTTAATAGCTTCAATTACGTTTGGATATTTACTTATTACATTGTTCACTTTAATGTCTTATTTTATTTCAATGTTTTCAATTCAGGTTACGGTTTTATTTAATTTCCAGTTTAATTTGTTTTAATCAAAAACAAAACTTTCAAACCCCCCACTACGTGTCTGACCTAAGAATGAACCACATTTGGTCCTTGAGAGACGACCTAGGAGTCACTTCCTAGTTTATACTGCATTAATTTTGCAATCAATTTTTGTGTGAGGTGCGACCCTCTCAACACTTGTCTCCCTAGCAATTAATCATACATTATAGTGAACAGAAGCTTAAAGGCAACCAACCATCATACTCCTATGTATGGGTTGTAATATACTATTGGGAGAGATTCCCTAGATCTAGATTTCCCCGTATGTGTCCATATCGACAAAAGCAATAATCATGACATCAAATGAGTTAAACAGTGCATGCTTTGAGCAAAGAGGAAAAACCCTAACTATTAATGAAAGAAAGCATGTATCATAAAAATCATCTTGAAGAACAAATTCCATACAAGAGAGTTTCTAAGGATTTACATTGATTGCCCAACAACAAAATAAGTTTAGTTCACCATATTCATGGTGAAACTAGATGAAATACAATGGAAAATTGAAGGATAGAACCCTAGAAAGTTGAGAAAGGAGCCTTAGCATCCAAAACCCTCCTCCAAGGGGTGAAAGAGTGCGTTTTTGCTTCGTCCCAGCCAAAGTTACGAACCCTAGAACGTCCTAAAGCTTATATACTATTCTAAAAAATACAGGAAATTAGGCCCAAGCCCATAAAAGTGCCGCTCAGCAGTACATACCGCTCAGCGGTAATAGCGCGTGACCAATTCTTCCCCTTATCGGCCTTTCTCCCCTTAGCGGTGCCAACAGGTCTTTGAGAGTGTCGCTCACCGGTAATTTGCGCTGAGCGGTACTTGCGGTTTCTCTTCTTTTGCACTTTTTGTGTCCTTTTCTGATTCCATCTCTATCCTTTTTCACTTCTTTCATCAATTTCATCTCAAAACCTGCAAAAATAAGGAAATCAAGCATAAAACCTGTCAAACTCTCTTATTTCCAACAATTCAACAAAATCATGAGTTCCAGCTAATTTCTAAGTCATAAAGGTTGTAATTGAAGTCAATTTTAAGTATAAAAATAACAGTTTTTCAACTGTTCTCACAACCCCAAACTTAGAACTTTGCTTGTCCTCAAGCAAATAAGGTGTAACTCAATTTTCCACCAATCCATACAATGGTTCACTACATTTAAAAATCCTTCTTTCAAGACAAGTAAATACTCAATTTAGCTTATCACCAAGACTTCAATCAAGATGTGCACATGCTTTTAGTGTTCACTCAATCACATAATATCCAATAAATGCTATTATCATGAATGATCAATCAACTAAGCAAAGATGTTCTTATGTGTTCATGGAATCTATCCTCACCAGATAAAGTGTTTCACTAAAACACACAAGTGTATAGGAGATATTTACTCATTCACTCTACTATTACAATGTCACATGAATCAACTTTGCCTTTCATTTAACCATAATCAAAAAAACTTACAAGCAAACATCATCACAAGGACTTTCAATGGCTTATAATGTGGCTGGGTTTACAATAACAATTGGTTTTTCTGGATCACAAAACCCTTGAGTTAAGAGAATCATCTAAACACAACCATTCTTGATTATTCCCAACTTTCTTTTGCATTGACCTTTTCTTTTATTTTTCTTTTGCTTTTCACATGCTTAACTTTTGGCTCAATGCTTTTTATTTTCCCTTTCTATTTTCCAACAACCCCAAACTTGAACATTTATCAATACCATAGAATAATTTCATCTTAAATCAAGGTAAAGTTTTTCAAAAGGGTTTTAAAATTATGTTCATGGCTAAGGGTTCAAAGGATAGAACATATTGTTCTCTCTTTTAGTGGGCTAAATTCATGCATTTGGCTAACAAAAGGTTTACCAACAAATGGACTTGATCATATGATGCAAACAAGCGAGTGATTCAATCATAGAAAACCTGGGCAAAGTCATTCATGCTTTCAAAGTAATAACATTCAACAACAACTTTGGAGCTCAAAATCTCACATATAAGCTCATTCACATTCCACATACACATCCTCCTTAGCATCATAATCACAATCATAACATCATGCATTTGTTCTTAATGCTTGTGAACCACCTGTATAAGCATATAGTGTGCACATTCTCAATCATCAATAAAGATCAAAACATCATCAAGCATTACTTATCACACAATAGTCACAAGCAAACCATCATAATAGACAAGTTTCAAATTGAGTACATCAACCCTATTCTAAAAACAGAAGCAAATAAGTTCAATATTACAAAACCAAAGATAGAAAAGATCCTGCTCTAGTGCTGATAGCATCCATCAGTAGATGTTATCTCAGCTCCTCGTCAGCCTGTGCTATCATCTGTATCTTCCTCCTCTTCATTATCTTCAAATGTGTCATCATCATCATCATCTTCATCTTCCTCCATAGCTGAAGCTTCAGCTGCTCCAACTCTGCTACCTTGGGTCTGCTCCTTTGGCCAATCCACCACAATATGGAACTCGTCAACTTCGTCCACTTCATCCACTTCTTGATGGCATACCCCTTGCGATAACCTAGGACATTAATGAAGTGTTGGAAGCATCTATGAAGATGGGCCTAGACTCTTTCTCTTGGACCATCTTAAGTCATCATGAAGATTTAGTAGATTAAGAATAATTTTGGGCCTTTTATTTTGGGCCAAGTAGACTAGATTTTATTTGGGCTTTGTATTATGAGCCAAGTAGTCTAGATTTTATCTGGGCTTGGTATTATGGGCCTAGTAGTGTAGCATTTCAATTGGGCCTTGTATTTTGGACCAAGTAGAATAGGATTTTGACCAAACAAATCAACAAAGGGTCAAGGCCCAAAGTTGACTATGCTTGGACCTCAAAAATGGGTGTGTTGACTAAGGGGTCAATATTTTGGCTAAGCTTGGAGAACAAGGGAGAATAATTTCGTTTTAGACATGTGGAAGCTTCCCATTGGAGAGTTTTCCTCCTAGTTAGTGGCCATGTGTCACTCTAGGAATGGAGAGTTTTTCTATTGGTAGTGGCCACATGTCACTCTCTCATTTGAGAGGATTTTTGCCACTTGTCTCCCTCCTATTGGAGAGGATTTCTCCTTGCTCTCCAAGACAACCAAGGTGGATCTTTTAGGTTAAAGTTTTAGCCCATTTTGAGACACCTTAGCCTATAAATAGAGGTGCTCTCTGATGACAAATTCATGAACACCGAAAATGGCGCCACAAACTTGTTTAACAATCGGCAAGTGTGACCGAATCGTATCAAGTAATAAACTCGGTAAGACCAAGTATCGTTTTCCCAAAGGACTCACGGCCTAGTTAGTTATTTGATTTGTTGATTATTTAAGACTTGTGAACGATTGATTGTAGTTTTAAATGCAAAAGACAATAATTAAACATGTATGCATGAATGTGATCAATGGCAAAAAGAGTAAAACAAACACGGAATGAATTATATGGATGAGTATGTTGTTGGGGTTATCAATTTCATCTTATCCACTCTCATATACTTTAGGAATTCATCAATCTTTTCATCAATGTTAAATCCACTCTCTAAATCACCTTGTCGAGAAGGGCTATCCTTAATTACGAGTTCATACAATTCCTAGCATTCCTAGTAATTAGTTCTGAAGTGCAGGAGCTTAAAGGCAACCAATATACTATTGGGAGAAATTCCCTGGATCTAGACTTCCCCGTACGTTCCCATATCGACAAAATCAATAATCATGACATCGAATGAGTTAAACAATGCATGCTTTGAGCAAAGAGGAAAAACCCTAACTAATGATGAAAGAAAGCATGTATCTCAAATAAGATGTTTAAAGACAAATTCCATATATGAGAGTTTCACAAGATTACATTGATCCCCAACAACAATACAAGGTTTAGTTCACCATATTCATGGTGAATCTAGATGAATAATAATGAAAGAATGAAAGATAAAACCCTAGAAAGGTAGAGAGGTAGCCTGAGCATCCAAGATCTTCCTTCAAAGGGGTGGAAAAGAGAGTGTTTGCTTCGTCCCAGCCAAAGATACAAACCCTAGGAAACCCTAAAGCTTATATACTATTCGTAAAATTACAGAAAATTAGGCCCAAGCCCAAAATAGTACCGCTCAGCGGTAAGTGCGCGAGTTCGTTTCTTCCCCTCAGCGGCCTTTTCACCCCTTAGCGGAACCAACGTAGGTTTCTGAGTGCCGCTCAGCGGTAAACTGCCGCTGAGCGGTGGTTGCGGCTTCTCCTTTTGCACTTTTTAATGTCTTTTCTGATTCCATTCCTATCCTTCTTCACTTCTTTCACCAAATTCACCTTAAAACCTGCATAAAACACTGAAATCAAGCATAAACCTGTCCAACTCTCTTATTTCTAAAAATATAACTAAAAGCATGATTTCAAGCTAGTTTCTAAGTGTTAAAGGTTGCTTTTAGTATCAAATTTAAGCATGAAAATAACAATTTTTCAACTGTTATCACAACCCCAAACTTAGAACTTTGCTTGTCCTCAAGCAAACAAAATGTAACTCAATCTTCTACCAATCTGTACAGTGGTTCACTCATTCAAAAATCCCCTTTTCAAAATAAGTAAAAACTTCAATTAAACTCATGACAAAGATTTCAATCAAGACGTGCACATGCTTTGGGTGTTCACTAAATCACCTAATATCCAACAAATGCTATTTTTCATGAAGGTTTAATAGGTTCGGAGGTCCCTATATTTGCGGGTTTGTTTCAATTGGGTCCTTTAATTTTGAAAGTGATCAATTGGGTCCCTAATTTAACAAAATTGAGTTAATAATACCCTTTCCGTTAAATGCAATGAACGACGTTAACTTCTTAAATAGGTGGCATGCTGAACATCTTTTTTATTTCCATGTGGCACAGTTTGAACTAATACGTGGCATCCATGTGGCAAAGTTTGAACTAATACGTGGCACATGGCAAAATTCTCTCCCGTACTTTTAGCACGACATAACCTCACCTATATTTTCTCAAAGGTATCAGTGACCACACCTTCAGAAGGAACCAAATGTTTATGCAGATTATATTTTGCATACCTCACCAAAAGCACCTTTCCCAATCACCGTCAATTGCTCGAAATCGTCAAATCCAATTTTACGTCTCTGAATCCTCATGAACTCAGTTTCTCGGCGCTCCAAGTTCCTCATCATTTCCTCCTTCTCCTCAACCGGTATCTGAGATTCTTGCACTTTCCTCTGCGTAATTGCTTCCATATTTCATTCCTTGAATAGAGATTACAGTTCTATATTCTATCCATTAATTAAAAAGGTCAATGCAACAATTACCCTTTAAGATCCCTAATGTTAATGTAGATGAAATGCCAGATGCAACATTAACAACCAATTTCTGCAATTTTTAATTTGCATTCAGATTCCCTTTTCCTTTCTGATCCAAAACCCTAATTTTCTTTTTTCACCCTCCAGCGTTGTCGAAATCCCAAATTCTGTGTGAAGTGTTTCACTCCCGATTACTCTTTGTTTTTTATTCTTATTCGTTGCTTCTTCTTCCACCATGAAATAGGGTAAATCCGTTAACCATCAACAGCAGCACCAGGACGGTCACTGATAACAGTTGAAAAACTGTTATTTTCATGCTTAAAATTGATACTAAAAGCAACCTTTAGACTTAGAAACTAGCTTGAAATCATACTTTTATCCATATTTTTAGAAATAAGAGAGCTGGACAGGTTTATGCTTGATTTCAGTGTTTTTGTGCAGATTTTAAGGTGAATTTAGTGAAAGAAGTGAAGAATGAGAGAGATGGAATCAGAAAAGGAATCAAAGAGTGCAAAAGGAGAAGCCGAAGGCACCGCTCAGCGGCACTTTACCGCTGAGCGGCACTCAGAAGGTCACGGGAGGTCCGCTGAGGGGCAAAATGGCCGCTGAGGGGAAGAAAAGAGACGCGCACTCACCGCTGAGCGGTACTTTACCGCTGAGCGGCACACTTATGGGCTTGGGCTTAGATTTTTTGTAATTTTAGAATAGTATATAAGCTTTAGGACGTCCTAGGGTTTGTATCTTTGGCAGAAACGAGGCAAACACTCTCTCTTCCACCCCTTTGAAGGAGGATCTTGGATGCTCAGGCTACCTCTTCACCTTTTTAGGGTTTATTCTTTCATTCTTTCATTGTAATTCATCTAGGTTCACCATGAATATGGTGAACTAAACCTTGTATGTTTGTTGGGGAATCAATGTAATCTTATGAAGCTCTCATATATGGAATCTGTTTGTTACATCTTTTAATTAAGGTTTATGCTTTCTTTCATCATTAGTTAGGGTTTTTCCTCTTTGCTTAATGCTTGCATTGTTTAACTCATTCGATGCATGATTATTGGTTTTGTCGATACGGGAACGTACGGGGAAGTCTAGATCTGGGGAATTTCTCCCAATATGATATTGGTTGTCGTTAAGCTCCTGCACTTATGAACTGATCATTAGGAATGCTAGGAATTGTATGAACTCGTGATTGGGGAGAAGCCTTCTAGAAAGGTACTTTAGAGAGTGGCATTAACAATGATGATTTGAATGTTGAATTCCTAAAATATATGAGAGTGGATAAGATGAAATTGACCCCCAACAACATATTCATTAATATATTCCATTGAAAGTGTGTGTCTTTTGTTTTAGCCATTGATCAAAACTTCATGCATACATGTTTATTTTCTGTCTTGCATATTAAACTCCAAATATTTCGTTTGTAAGTCTTAGCTAATCAACAAATCACATAACTAAACTAGGCCGTGAGTCCTTTGGGAAGAACGATACTTGGTCCTACCAAGTTTATTACTTGAACGATTCGATCATACTTGCCGATTGAAAAACAAGTTTGTGACATCATATTTTGGTGCTCATAAATTTGTCCATCAAGTTTTTGGCGCCGTTGCCGGGGACTCGTGGTTTAACTGGTTAATTTGGGTGATTATTGATTATCTTTGACTTTAAATTTTGAATTTCTGTTTTTATTTTTCTGTTTTTATTTTATTTTATCTTATTTGATTAGATTTTATTTTATTTTTATCTTTTAGATTAGGTTAGATTTTATTTTTATTCTATCTTATTTTTATTCCATTTTCTGAATCTTTTATCTTCTATATCTTTTTTGTGCTAACAAATATTTTCTAGGGTTTTGTTTTCTTGTGTATGCAGGAGGCAATTCGAACTAGGAGTAAAAAAACAACAGAACCTGTTCTTGAAGGTCTAGACGAGAGTAGAAGGAGGAGAAGAATCAGAACGTCTAGAGAACTTTTCCCTTCTCCAGAAACTCTCTTACAATCATCACCACAAGGTTCTGTTCATAGCACAGGAAGTATGGAGAACCATAATGCTAGAAGAACTCTTGCAGATTACACTAATATTGCTGGACCTCAGCACTTTAACAGCATAGCTAGACCTAGAGTTAATGCAGCCAATATGGAGGTCAAACCAGCACTAATTCAACTGGTGAAGAGTAATCAATTTAATGGGTTATCTCATGAAAGCCCATATGAGCACCTTACTACCTTTAATGAGATTTGCAACACAGTCAAGATTAATGGGGTGCCAGATGAAGCTATCAAACTTAGCTTGTTTCCTTTCTCATTGGGAGGCAATGCTAAGCTTTGGTTGAATTCTTTTCCAGAAGAAAGTTTCACAGAGTGGGAAGTAGTGGTCACAAAATTTTTAAACAAGTACTTCCCACAATCTAAGGTGACTAAAGGCAAGCAAGAGATTTCTTCATTTAAGCAGGGCATGGAAGAATCACTGGGGCATGCATGGGACAGGTATAAAAGCTTGTTACGTAAAACTCCCACGCATGGTTTTGAAGATCAAGAAGTAGTCTTAACTTTCCTTGGAGGGCTTGGTTTGCAAACCAAGATGATGTTGGACGCCTCAGCAGGAGGTAATATTAAATGGAAGACTCCAGAGGAAGCAACTGAAATTATAGAAAACATGGCTACTAGTGATAATGAGCTGCACAGTGAGAGAGGAGCTCCTATGCAACAAAAAGGGGTTCTTCAATTACAAACACATGATGCCTTGCTAGCCCAGAATAAAATTCTAACTCAACAGCTGGAGACTCTGACTAGAACTTTGGCTCAATTACCTAAAGAGTTGAAATCTGCTGCACAGGTACAAACCCAGTTGTGCGAATTATGTGGAGGTGATCATGTCAATGGTCAGTGTGCCTTTCCAGTGGAAGCCGTGGAGGATGTTAATTTCATGGCTAATCAATTTCCATACCGTCAAGGGAATTACAATCAAGGGTGGAAACCACATCCAAGCATTGGTCAAGGACAAACTGGGCAAGCTAATCAATATAATAAGCAGCAGCAGCAACCAACCTTGTGGCAACAGTTATCTATGCTTAATGAAAGATCAACAAGGTTGGAAGAAACTCTTCAGCAATTCATACAGAAAACAGAATCTTCTCAAAAGAGCACGGAAGCTGCTATAAAGAATTGGGAGATTCAAATGGGTCAGATTACCAAGCAATTGGAAGAGAGGCCAAATAGAAATTTTGGGGCTAATACTGAGGTTAACCCCAGAGAAGAGTGTAAAGTGGTAAAGAGTGTTAATGAAGAGATAACTGAGTTAGAAGAAGGAGAAACAGAAGAAAGAAGAGAAGTAGAAAGAAAGAACACTTTTCCTTTTCCAACAAATCAAGAGAAACAAATGGACTTCACAGAATTATTCAGAATGGTGGATAATGAAGCACCTTGGGAACAAATTCTACAGAAAATTGCAGTTTACACAAAATCAGATGAAGGAACCTCTACAAAGAAGAGACGTAGAGATGATGAGGAAAACAAGTGTATAACTGTTAAGAAAGAGTCATTCCCTCCTAAGGCACCAGATCCAGGTAGTTTTTCTATCCCTTGTGCTATAGGGAAGAAAAAGGTAAAGAAAGTGTCAGAGCGGCTGCAGCGGAATGGTTAGCGTGGGAACAAACCAAGAGGGGGGGGGGGGTGAATTGGTTATATTTAAATAGGTTTAATCCTTTTCAACATCCCTATTTATGTACGAATGTCTCAGTTGGGTCCTCGTTTTCTAAAGTGTATCAAAATGGTCCCTAATTTTAAAAATTGATAGCAATTGAGTCCTTTCCGTTAAGTTGGCTGAACGGCGTTAAAAAAATTGCTGAGTGGATGCTGAGATGACGAACGAACGCTCGTCCACCAGCGAACGAACGCTCGTCCACCAGTGAACGAACGCTCGTCCACCAGCGAACGAACGCTCGTCCACCAGAGAACGAACGCTCGTCGACCTCTTACTGCTGGACGACCGTTGGTTCCACACTGGACGACCGTTCGTTCGCTGATGGACGAGCGTTCGTTCGCTGGTGGACGAGCGTTCGTTCGTCATCTCAGCATCCACTCATCAATTTTTTTAACGCCGTCCAGCCAACTTAACGGAAAGGACTCAATTGATATCAATTTTCAAAATTAGGGACCATTTTAATACACTTTAGAAAACGAGGACCCAATTGAGACATTCGTACATAAATAGGGATGTCGAAAAGGATTAAACCTATTCAAATATTATCCCTTTTTAATATTTTTCTCTTAATTTCTTACTAAGCAGATAATTAAACGTAAATAACAGAGTAAGGGAAAGAGAAAAATTGCACAGGTATTTTATCCTGGTTCAGATCACTAGGATCCTACGTCCAGTCGCTTATCTCAAACAAGATAAACCTTTTTCACTATCAGAAAACTATTACAAATATTAGTCACACAGAAAAACAATTTGTAACAGTTTAGAAATTACCACCTCTCTTGAAACCACAAGAGATGAACTTACACCTCCTTTGAATCTTCACAAAGGATGATCACCTCCTTCGAATGCTTCACGAAGGATGATTCTCTTCCAGACACTTCCTCAGACACACCAAGGATGATCAAGCTATTCCTCTGTCACCGCAGTACCACTTCAGGACTTTGCAGACAAGAGTTTCCTTAGCTTCAGCAATTTCACAGAGTTCTCAAAAGAGTTCAGAGTACTTGAGCACAAGGGAAGAGTTGGAGTTGAGAGAAAATGAGAGTCTATTTATAGACTCATCCAAAGGCTCCTCCATTTTCGCTTTTAGACTTTCTGACTGTGTTAATCGATTAGCTACAGTGGTTAATCGATTAACAACCCAACGGATACTTCAACGGCTCTAAAAAATGGCTAGTTTTTCAAACGTTCACTATGTTAATCGATTAACACCCTCTGTTAATCGATTAGCACTGCACTGCTGGGCTTCTCCATGGCGCACTAGAACAATCGATTAACACTCTCTGTTAATCGATTAACTGTTAATCGATTAACGTTAATCGATTAACGTTAATCGATTAACACCCTCTGTTAATCGATTAACACTGCATAGAATTTTACTTTTGATTTATTTTTACATCACTTTTGAATGCATACATAAAACTACTAATTCTCCTATGTTTATACAATTATTACAAAAGGTTACAAGTCTTCAAAGATGAGTCTTCATGAGTCTTGGTTGTTCTTGACTTGATTTGTACATCATCAAAACTTCATCTTCACATTTTGCTAACAATCTCCCCCTTTTTGATGATGATCAAAATCTTCTTGATTTAAAGCTTTTGGTAATAATCTGTATTTAGAAAAACAACTTAAGGAAGAAATAATTTGTTAGTGAACTTAGAGATAATTTGAAGACTTAGAGATAATTTGAAGACTTTAAATATTTCTCCCCTTTTTTGATCATTATTAAAAAGTGATGTAGAAGTGCTCCCCCTAATTTGATTAGAAATTATACTCCCCCTTAATAAAAGCATGTATGCATAGAAAGAATAAGAAAAACAACATACATTTTATTGAATATTAAGATGCAAGCATACAAGGAAATATAAAGGGCACACACTAATAAAAACATAGAAACATAAATTGCCTATGGCTCATCATCGTTATCGGGTACATAGAGTTTTGCCAGTTTGTCATCAATCTCCTTAAGATGATTATCAATTTCATCATATCTAAGAGCATGATAAGCCATCATATCATCCATCCGTGATTGTTGCATAGAAGCCATATCTGCAATTTGTCTAGATATACTCTCTAGACTATATTCTTGGGGAGGATGGGATGGTCCAGCAACATTGGTTGGATGAGGCATAGGTATATCTTCATCTTCTTCAGCTGATGCATCATCTTCTGGTGCAATATCATCTTCAGCACGGACAAACAGATTTCCTTGTCGTATAAAGCCCATTTGATGCAAAGCTGATTCCTCAATTTCATGATTTCTTAAGACGGAGAGATGTTTCTCTCCCGTAACATCAACTCCTTTATACACACATATTAAGGAAATAAGGAGGGGATATGGAAGATGACCTCTATCATACCTCTTTGCCCGGACAATAGTGTCGGAGATGAGATCTGCCCAATTGATTTTCATATTTTGAGTAATGGCAGACATGATCATGAGATCAATTTCAAAGCATTGGGCTAGGTTTGAGCCTCTTGGACACAACAACCATACAATAAGATAATGAAGAACCCTTTCCTCCATTCTAAGATTTCCTACAAGAAGATATCGCCTATTTGGTAGAGGTTGTTGAGGGTTGCGCATGAACGAACGATATGCCAAAATTTTGTTAAAATCACCAAAGTCATTTGGCACATGCATGGTATTTTCTAAAATGGGAAGATGAGCAACATTTGTCCAAATGTCATTATCCAGAATGATATCTATCCCTTTTACACGAGTGTAAACAATACCATTTTGGGATTTTAGATTGTAGTAGAATACTCTTACCAAATCTGGATAATAATGCCCTTGAAGTTGCATTAGATGCTGGACGCCTTGCTCAATCAATTGCTGAGAAAATTGAAATTGATGTGTGGTGAACCAATTGAGATCTACAAATTTTTGACGAAGAATCTTGCGTTCTTTCCACATTTGTAGATATTCGTCATGCTTTCCATCATCGGAAATCCACCCATGAATGTTTGGACCACGTGCAAGAGGTGTGCTTTCCGATCCATAGCTTCTTCTTCTTCTTCTTCTTGATGGTTCAGCCATGAGAGTGTGAAAGAAAGTTTGGACAACAAAAGAATGGAATTTGAGTGAAGAAAAGAAGTGAAATTGAGTTGGAGAAGGATGGGTAAAGTGAGTGGGTAAAAATGATGGATAGAATGGGTTTAAATAGGCCTACAAAGGACCCCCCAACGTTCAAAATTAAGAAAATGACCGTTTATAGCCGTTTATAACGGCTAGATTCTGCAGAATTTACAGCAGGTTACCGTTGTTAATCGATTAACACGACCTGTTAATCGATTAACGTTAATCGATTAACACCCTCTGTTAATCGATTAACTGACGCTGATTTCCGAAAATCAGCAAATTTGTCCCTTTGTCCAATTTTAAGATATTTTTAATATTCCTAAGTCTCTTCTAAGCTCATAGAATCTATCTTTAGGCAATGCTTTGGTGAAAATATCAGCTAATTGATGTTGGGTATCAATATATTCTATTTCACAATCTCCTTTTTGCACATGATCTCTAAGAAAGTGATGCCTAATCTCAATGTGCTTGGTTCTAGAGTGCATTATGGGATTCTTTGTAAGGTTTATTGCACTTGTATTATCACACTTAAGTGGTATATGATCTAAGTGAATGTCATAATCTTCTAATTGCTGTTTCATCCATAAAATTTGCGCACAGCAATTTCCCGCAGCAATATATTCAGCCTCAGTGGTAGATAAGGCTACACAGGCTTGTTTCTTAGAATGCCAAGAAACTAAGGAACTACCTAGAAGATGACATGTTCCACTAGTGCTTTTTCTATCTATCTTACAACCTCCATAATCAGCATCTGAAAAACCTACAAGACTAGGTTCCGTTCCAGATGGATACCATAAACCAAAGGATGCAGTTCCCTTAAGATATTTCAATATTCTTTTAACTGCAGTAAGGTGAGATTCTTTAGGACTAGATTGATACCTAGCACATACACAAACACTTTGCATAATATCTGGTCTACTAGCAGTGAGATATAGCAAAGAACCTATCATACATCTATATTTAGTTTGATTTACCTCTTTACCTGACTCATCTTTGTCAAGATAGCAAGAGGTTCCCATAGGTGTAGATGCTTCCTTTGCTTTGTCCATTTCAAACTTCTTAAGAATTTCTCTACAATACTTAGTTTGAGAAATGAACGTACCTTCTTTCATTTGCTTAATTTGAAGACCAAGGAAGAATGTTAATTCTCCCATCATAGACATTTCAAATTCACCCTGCATAGTCTTAGCAAATTCCTCACAAAGAGATTTATTAGTTGATCCAAAAATAATATCATCAACATATACTTGAATAATCAAAATATGTTTTCCGACTCTCTTAATAAACAAAGTGGAATCAACTTTCCCTCTATTGAAATCATTTTCTAAAAGAAAATTGCTAAGTCTTTCATACCAAGATCTAGGTGCTTGTTTTAAACCATAAAGTGCTTTCTTTAACTTATATATGTGATTTGGAAATTTAAAATCTTCAAAACCGGGTGGTTGTTCAACATACACATCTTCTTTTATAAAACCATTTAGAAATGCACTTTTAACATCCATTTGAAATAATTTAAATTTCATTATAGATGCATAAGCAAGAAGTAGGCGTATTGCCTCTAACCTGGCAACTGGAGCATATGTCTCATCATAATCTATACCTTCTTCTTGACTATATCCTTGAGCCACAAGCCTAGCTTTATTCTTGGTGATGTTTCCATCTTCATCCAGTTTGTTTCTGAATACCCATTTTGTTCCAATTACTTGATGAGTATCTTCTCTAGGAATCAATTCCCAAACTTGATTTCTTTCAAACTGGTTGAGTTCTTCTTGCATTGCTATACACCATTGTTCATCTTGAAGAGCTTCCTTAATGTTCTTGGGTTCTATCTGCGACATAAAAGCTACATTCATACAAAAATTTACTAAATTTCTTCTAGTGTTTACCCCTTTTGATATGTCGCCAATGATGTTGTCCAATGATAATCCTCTAGGTTGTTGCCATATTTTGTTTAGATCTTCATCATCTTGAGGATTATTCATTTTCTCTTCATTTGTTGTCTTTTGCAAGTCTTCATTTTCATCTGCATCTGATTCTGACTCAAGAGGTTTTGCCTCAAGGTCCACAATTTCATCAAAGACAACATGCACAGATTCTTCTAATTCAAATGTTTTCCGATTAAAAACTCTATAAGCTTTGCTAGTTAGAGAATATCCTAGAAAAATAGCTTCATCGGCTTTAGAATCAAATTTTCCTAAATTTTGTTTTCCATTGTTTAGGACAAAACATTTGCATCCAAAAATTCTTAAATGTGAAACATTTGGTTTTCTACCTTTAAAAAGTTCATAAGGAGTACTTTTCAAAATTGGCCTAATAAGCATTCTATTCAATACATAACATGCAGTACTCACAGCATCAGCCCAAAATTGTTTAGGAACACTATATTCATTTAACATAGTTCTAGCAAGTTCCTCTAAGGATCTATTCTTTCTTTCTACAACTCCATTTTGTTGAGGAGTTCTAGGTGCAGAAAAATTATGAGAAATGCCATATTCTTCACAAAAAGTTTCAAAAGATTCATTTTGAAATTCACCTCCATGGTCACTTCTAATAGCCTTTATTTTCAAGTCCTTTTCATTTTGAACTAAATTTGCAAACTTTTTAAATTCTTTGAAAGCTTCACTTTTAAGAGTAAGAAAGAAAGTCCAAGTGTATCTTGAATAATCATCTATAATAACTAAAGCATAATAATTTCCTCCAAAACTTTTTATCCTAGAGGGACCAAATAAATCCATGTGCAAAAGTTCTAAGGGTTTCAAACTAGAAACAACATTTTTCAAATGAAAAGATGATTTCACTTGTTTTCCCTTTTGACATGCATCACACAATTTATTTTTCACATATTTTAGTTTTGGTAGACCAATTACTAAGTCTTTAGAAATGAGTTTATTCAATTGTTGCATATGAATATGTGCAGCTCTTTTATGCCATAACCATGGATTTTCTTCTTTTACTACTAAACATGAAATATTCCTATTTGATGCATTTTCTAAATCAATCAAATAAATATTGTTATGCCTAATTCCTTTCAAAGCAATTTCAGAAGAATCATTTTTATAAATAGTGCAAGAATTTTGTTCGAAGGTTACCTTGAATCCTTTATCGCATAATTGACTAATTCTAATTAAGTTGTGCTTTAATCCTTCCACATATAGTACGTCTTTGATCATCAAGGTATCTTCACTTCCAATATCTCTTATTCCAAGGATTTTTCCTTTGTTGTTGTCACCATAGGTGACAAAGCCTCGTTCCTTTTTCCGGAAGCTTGTAAATTTCTTTTTATCTCCGGTCATGTGTTTTGAACATCCACTGTCAAGACACCACATATACTTCCTTGGTTTTGATAATTCTTGGCTTCCAGCGTCATCGTCATCCGCCATTAGACATATGTTTGCTTCTTCATCAGAACTGCTCGAGTCAGAAATTGATTCGTTGTCATCGTCCCATGCGATGTATGCTCTCTTTTTCTTGAAGAATTTCTTTTCTTTCTTTTCTTCACCCTTCTTTTGATTTGGGCAGTCTGCTTTTAAATGTCCTTTTTCTCCGCAACCATAACATCTATAGTTTGAGGAAGATCCTTGATTTTCTCTCTTTTCATTTCTGAATCTCCCTTTGCCTTTTGATTTCATGAACCTGTTGAACCTCTTGATTAACAAACTCAAGTTTTCATCTTCATCTGAGTCTTCATCTTCCATCTTGTTTTTGCTCTTTTCTACCTCAGATTTGAATGCTAGAGTCTTTTTCTTCGTTTTTGCTTCTTCTTCATCAAATCTTCCAAGGTCTAGTTCATGCTCTCTCAACTTTCCAAATAATGCCGCCATGGTCATTGTGTTGAGATTTTGTGACTCAGAAATTGCAGTCACTTTTGGTTGCCAAGCCCTGTCTAAAGATTTCAAAATTTTTATATTAAGTTCGTCAGTATCGAAAGACTTACCTAGTCCAATAAGATGATTTACGATGTTGGTGAAGCGTTTCTGAACATCTACTATTGTTTCTCCTTGCTTCATCCTGAACATCTCATATTCCTGGATCAAGGTATTCTTTCTAGCTCTCTTAACATCATATGTACCTTCATGGGTTACTCGAAGTACTTCCCACATTTCTTGTGCAGTTTTACAAACAGATATCCTGTAAAACTTATCAACAGTTAAAGCAGATGAAATAATATTGCGAGCTTTTACATCATTACCAAATTTTTTCTTGTCTTCAGCAGTCCATTGGTCACGGGGCTTTGGTTCCTGCATATTGTTAGTTGGAACAAAAGGACCAGATGCAACAGCATCCCAAATATCTATATCAATAGACTCCATAAATATTTGCATTCCTACCTTCCAAAATGCGTAATTCTCACCAGTGAATAGTGGTGGTCTATTGATAGAAGCACCCTCTGCAAAGGTTTGATGTGATCCTGCCATTTGAATGACTATCAAAGCAAGCTCTAATACCAATTGTCAGAGCGGCCGCAGCGGAATGGTTAGCGTGGGAACAAACCAAGAGTGGGGGGTGAATTGGTTATATTCAAATATTATCCCTTTTTAATATTTTTCTCTTAATTTCTTACTAAGCAGATAATTAAACGTAAATAACAGAGTAAGGGAAAGAGAAAAATTGCACAGGTATTTTATCCTGGTTCAGATCACTAGGATCCTAAGTCCAGTCGCTTATCTCAAACACGATAAACCTTTTTCACTATCACAAAACTATTACAAATATTAGTCACACAGAAAAACAATTTGTAACAGTTTAGAAATTACCACCTCTCTTGAAACCACAAGAGATGAACTTACACCTCCTTTGAATCTTCACAAAGGATGATCACCTCCTTCGAATGCTTCACGAAGGATGATTCTCTTCTAGACACTTCCTCAGACACACCAAGGATGATCAAGCTATTCCTCTGTCACCGTAGTACCACTTCAGGACTTTGCAGACAAGAGTTTCCTTAGCTTCAGCAATTTCACAGAGTTCTCAAAAGAGTTCAGAGTACTTGAGCACAAGGGAAGAGTTGGAGTTGAGAGAAAATGAGAGTCTATTTATAGACTCATCCAAAGGCTCCTCCATTTTCGCTTTTAGACTTTCTGACTGTGTTAATCGATTAGCTACAGTGGTTAATCGATTAACAACCCAACGGATACTTCAACGGCTCTAAAAAATGGCTAGTTTTTCAAACGTTCACTATGTTAATCGATTAACGCTAATCGATTAACACCCTCTGTTAATCGATTAGCACTGCACTGCTGGGCTTCTCCATGGCGCACTGGAACAATCGATTAACACTCTCTGTTAATCGATTAACTGTTAATCGATTAACGTTAATCGATTAACACCCTCTGTTAATCGATTAACACTGCACAGAATTTTACTTTTGATTTATTTTTACATCACTTTTGAATGCATACATAAAACTACTAATTCTCCTATGTTTATACAATTATTACAAAAGGTTACAAGTCTTCAAAGATGAGTCTTCATGAGTCTTGGTTGTTCTTGACATGATTTGTACATCATCAAAACTTCATCTTCACATTTTGCTAACAGAAAGCTCTCCTTGATTTAGGTTCAAGTGTTAACTTGATGCCTTATTCCTTATTGGAGCAAATTGGCAAGGTTAAAATGAAACCTGTAAAGGTTAATTTAGTAATGGCCGATGGATCTTCAAAGGAGCCATGTGGGATTGCAGAAGACATTGTAGTTTGTGTTGGCAAACTTCAGTTCTTGGCAGACTTTGTGGTGATGAAAATGGAGACCGAGAGAATACCTATCATACTTGGAAGACCGTTTATGAAAACGGCCAGGGCCATCATAGATGTAAATGAAGGTATAGTAGTGCTCCAGGACAGAGAGGAGAGAGTGGTGGTGGATGTCTTCAAAGATGAGACGCAAGCAATTGAGGAAGAGGCTAGTTATAAAGCTGCATTTCGATATGCACCCATGACTAGACATAAAGATGAAGATCTTGAGGTTTCAGGTAACCATTGTTTGTTGTTTCAGGTACCCAAGGAAGAGGAGATTGGAAGAGGAGAAGAAATTCCTAGAGACTGGAAGAAAAGAAGACTCCAACTTGGCACACCAGTAAGAATCAAGAACAAGTTGTGGGTTGTGAAGGGCTTTAAAGAGAAGGAGATGATAGAGATAGAGTCTCCATATTCTAGAAGAACCAAGACAGTCCAAAGGAAGCAGTTGAGAAGTTGGTGGAATGATAACATCAACTATAAAGAAGATGGAACTTGAACTTTATTGGGTCAAGCTAATGACGTTAAAAGAGCGCTTGCTGGGAGGCAACCCAGTGATTGACAAACTTTTGATTTTGATTTTAGTTTTATAATTTTTAACCTGTGGACATTATCTTGTAAATATTATGTTGGATCCAGCATCTACTGAAGGATGCTAGGTGGTTAAGTATCTACTGAAGGATACTAGGTTTGTAACATCTACTGATGGGTGTTAGTGAGAAAATTTTGCACCTACTGATGGGTGCTGGTAAGTTTGAAACACCTACTGATGGGTGTTGGTGGATTTTGGGTCAGGCTCGTGACGTTAAACAAGCGCTACCTGGGAGGCAACCCAGTTGATTGATTGTTTCTGTTTGTTTATTTTAGTTAGGATTTGCATAAGCATTTTTAACATTGAATTGCAGGGAACCCATGAGGGGCATGTAGGGAAGACACGTAGGTTAAGAAAAGAAGGAGAGGAGCACATCACGAAAGGGCCGCTGAGCGGTATTTTACCGCTGAGCGGTAATCTCGCAGATTGGGCTTTAGTTCCCCTTAGCGGGACCCGAGCCCATTAGGGTATTTTTAAACCCTAAGCTGCACAAAGCCTTATACTTTCTGGCTTTTCTCTGCACAAACACTTCCACACATCTTCTCCTAGGTTTTCCACATCTTTTCACTCTTACCTCTTAAGAAAAAAAAAATCTCTTCCACTCACTTTTTCACTAGTGTGCCATCAAAGTTTGGGGTTGGAAGAGAGCATTCTAGCTTGGAAGCATTCTCATTGCATCTAGCATCTCCACCCAAGTAAGTAAAATGCATTTTGTTCATTCTAGGGTTCTTGAATTTGAATGTGATTGTCAAAGCATGAATATTTAGGGGTTTTGATTTCTATGCATGATTTGATGATATATTTGATGTTTGAACCAATTAAACTGCATGATCATGAACTGGAAAACTGAAAATTGCATTTGGGTGGAGTTAGGACAGCTTTAAAATAGGTTTTTCAAAAATCTGCAGAGTTACCGCTGAGGGGTAATCTGCCGCTGAGCGGCACTCTGCCAGACTTGGTTTTTCTGAGTTTTTGTGTGTTGGACTGTGGCACTGGTGGCGCTGAGGGGAAATTCTGGCCCTCAGCGGTGGTTTAGCTTCGAAAGGAGTTGTGTTCTGTGTTTTACTAATGATTAACATCATGTTCTGTGGTTTTGTTTGTGTTTTGAATGTAGGAATGGCATCTTCATCAGGAAAAAGATTGAAAACCATGGCAACCAAGAGAAAGGAAAAGGAACCAGAGCAAACCCATTCTGGCAGGTTCCTCTCTAGGAAACATGAGAAGCACTTTAGGGTGGTTCAGGACAGGAGACTTCTGATGGAGAGAAAGGTTGGAATGATACCTAACTTTGCTCCTCAATTTGGAGAGCAAGTGTTAGGGAATGATTGGGGAAAGCTAGCCACTTATCCTGCATCTGCCAACATAGCTGTGGTGAAGGAATTTTACACCAATGCAAAGAAGATTGGTGATTATCCAGCTGAGAATTATTTGGGCTATGTCAGAGGCCATGCTATCAGGTATGATCCTGATTCTATCAACAACTTCCTGGATACTGTGTGGGCTGGTGAGCAATGTCAGTTTGCTCTTTGCATGGAGGAAGGTGCAGATTTTGAGGATGTGGAGAGAGTGTTGTGTATACCTGGAGGACACTTCCAAAGGAATAGATCTGGCTCAGTGGTTAACATTAGGAGGACAGATTTGAATCCTCTTGCAAAATATTGGATGGCATTTTCTCATGCCAACATTCAGCCATGTTCACATGTGTCAGATATTACTCTCAGCAGGGCACTATTCATCTACTGTGCTATCAGAAATTTGAATGTTAATATTGGGCAGGTGATAGCTGATGAAATTAGTGTATGTGCTAACACCTCAAACAACAAAGCACCACTAGGACATCCTTCTTTGATCACTCACCTTTGCAAGCTAGCTGGGGTGGACACTTCTGTTCCACCATTTGAGAGGCCAAGAAAAGCTATTGATGAGGCTTATTATAGACAGTACTGTGGAGGTGAGGATGTAGCTCAGCCAGTTCCACCACGCCGGGCTCGTAGAGAGAGAGGGTCAGCACAGAGCCAGACATCTGCTGATACACATGAAGCAGAACCATTCCAGATGAGGGACATGTATATGTCTCTTATAGGTGCTCAGTTGCAGTCCATTCACAGAGGGCAGGTGGCCACTACTGAGATGATAGTGGGGATGTATGATACACCTCCAGCCCACAGGTGGACTATGGATGAATTCCACATTGTAGTAGCTTGGCCAGAAGAACCAGTACATGGAGGAGGAGCTGGAGCAGCTGAAGCTTCAGCTAGAGATATGGAAGAAGATGAAGCTGAGGAGGAGGATGCATTTGATGATGATGAAGATGAGGAGGAAGAGGAAGATACAGAGGACAGCTCAGACTGATGAGGAGCTGTGATAGCATTTACTGATGAATGCTATCATATGATTATGCTTTTGTGGTTTAAGTTTTCTGAACTTATTTATTTTTGTTTTTAGATTAGGTTTGATGTACTCTATTGAACACTTGGTTTGTTATGATGGTTTGCTATTAACTGTGATTGTGTGATAAGTACTGCTTGATGATGCTTATTGATTGATTGATGTTGAGATAGATGTGCACATTAAAATGCTTATACAGGTGATTCACAAGCTTTGTGAACAAATGCATGATATTATGATTGTGATTGTGAGATTAAGCAGGATGTGTATGTCAAATGTGAATGAGCTTATATGTGAGGTTTTTAGCTCCAGAGTTTTTGGTATGATTGAATGCTATTACTTTGAAAGCATGAATGATTTTGCCCAGGTTTTCTATGATTGAATCAATAGCTTGTTTTGCATCATGTGATCAAGGCCATTTGTTGGAACCCTTTTTATTGGCCAAATTCATAAACTTAGCCTACTAAAAGAGAACACGTTGTGTTCTATCCTTTGAACCCTTAGCCTTGCACATACATTGAAAACCTTTGATTGAAAATCTTTACCTTGAGTTAAGTAGAAGATCTTGTATGGTATTGTTAAATGTTCAAGTTTGGGGTTGTTGGGAAAACATGAAAAGAAAAGCATTGAGCTAAGAGCTAAAAAGTAAGAATATGCAAAGAGAAAAGAAAAAGAAGTAAAGCTCAATGGAAATGCAAAGGTAAAAGAAAGTTGGGAATGAATAAGATGATTGTGTTGTTATGATTCTCTTAACTCAAGGATTTTGTGATCCAGAAAAACCAATTTTCTTGTTAGCCCAGCCACATTATAAGCCATTGAAAAGTCCTTGTGATGATGCATGCTTGTGAATGTTTTGATTGTGGTAAAATGAAAGGTAAAGTTGATTCATGTGACATTGTGATAGTAGAGTGGAGGAGTGAAACACTTTACCTCTTATACACTTGTGTGTGAGTGAAACACTTTACCTAGTGAGGAAATAGTCCATAAGCACATGAACATCCATGCTTAATTGATTGATCATTCATGAAAAATAGCATTTGTTGGAATTTAAATGACTTTGTGAACACTAAAGCATGTGCACATCTTGAATGAACTCTTGGTCATAAGTTTGAGTGAAGTTGTTATTTATCTTGAAAAAGAGGATTTTTGAATGAGTGAACCATCATATGAATTGGTTGGAGATTGAGTTACATTTTGTTTGCTTGAGGACAAACAAAGTTCTAAGTTTGGGGTTGTGATAACAGTTGAAAAACTGTTATTTTCATGCTTAAAATTGATACTAAAAGCAACCTTTAGACTTAGAAACTAGCTTGAAATCATACTTTTATCCATATTTTCAGAAATAAGAGAGCTGGACAGGTTTATGCTTGATTTCAGTGTTTTTGTGCAGATTTTAAGGTGAATTTAGTGAAAGAAGTGAAGAATGAGAGAGATGGAATCAGAAAAGGAATCAAAGAGTGCAAAAGGAGAAGCCGAAGGCACCGCTCAGCGGCACTTTACCGCTGAGCGACACTCAGAAGGTCACGGGAGGTCCACTGAGGGGCAAAATGGCCGCTGAGGGGAAGAAAAGAGACGCGCACTCACCGCTGAGCGGTACTTTACCGCTGAGCGGCACACTTATGGGCTTGGGCTTAGATTTTTTGTAATTTTAGAATAGTATATAAGCTTTAGGACGTCCTAGGGTTTGTATCTTTGGCAGAAACGAGGCAAACACTCTCTCTTCCACCCCTCTGAAGGAGGATCTTGGATGCTCAGGCTACCTCTTCACCTTTTTAGGGTTTATTCTTTCATTCTTTCATTGTAATTCATCTAGGTTCACCATGAATATGGTGAACTAAACCTTGTATGTTTGTTGGGGAATCAATGTAATCTTATGAAGCTCTCATATATGGAATCTGTTTGTTACATCTTTTAATTAAGGTTTATGCTTTCTTTCATCATTAGTTAGGGTTTTTCCTCTTTGCTTAATGCTTGCATTGTTTAACTCATTCGATGCATGATTATTGGTTTTGTCGATACGGGAACGTACGGGGAAGTCTAGATCTGGGGAATTTCTCCCAATATGATATTGGTTGTCGTTAAGCTCCTGCACTTATGAACTGATCATTAGGAATGCTAGGAATTGTATGAACTCGTGATTGGGGAGAAGCCTTCTAGAAAGGTACTTTAGAGAGTGGCATTAACAATGATGATTTGAATGTTGAATTCCTAAAATATATGAGAGTGGATAAGATGAAATTGACCCCCAACAACATATTCATTAATATATTCCATTGAAAGTGTGTGTCTTTTGTTTTAGCCATTGATCAAAACTTCATGCATACATGTTTATTTTTTGTCTTGCATATTAAACTCCAAATATTTCGTCTTTAAGTCTTAGCTAATCAAGAAATCACATAACTAAACTAGGCCGTGAGTCCTTTGGGAAGAACGATACTTGGTCTTACCAAGTTTATTACTTGAACGATTCGGTCATACTTGCCGATTGAAAAACAAGTTTGTGACATCATATTTTGGTGCTCATAAATTTGTCCATCAGTCACCTCTCGCCTTCAAAATTCGCCAAATTGTTTGATCCTGAACCTTCCTGGGACAAGGTTTGTTCTTTCAGTACATCCTTCATAGATCCATTCCTGGACGAGAGGGAGAAGGCGTGGCGGTTGAGGAGGTCGATGTAGAGGGCGTAGGCGGCGGGGTGGAGGTGGCGGTGGGGTGGAGGTGGCGGTGGGGGAGGACATGAGTGGAGAGGAGGGAGAGGGCGAGCAAGGGAGGGAGGATTCTGACGGCCATGGCTTTCTCGAGAAGCTTCCAGGCGAGGGGACGTGGTTGTCGAAGCAGATGTAGGAGACGAGACGGTGTGCGAGGTCGACGGAAGGGAGGGAGACGCTGGTGGAGTTGAGGCGGCACTGACCTGAATTGACCACAGAAGAGGGTCGGTCTTCTTCTCCTACGCCAGGTGCAAATACACGTATTTAGCTCAAACTGTGCCAGGTGCAAATAGAATGATGCTTCAGCATGCCACCTGTTTAAGAAGTTAACGCCGTCCATTGCATTTAACAGAAAGGGTATTATTGACTTAATTTTGTTAAATTAGGGACCCAATTGATCACTTCCAAAATTGAAGGACCCAATTGAAACAAACCCGCAAATATAGGGACCTCCGAACCTATTAAACCTTTCATGAATGATCAATCAACTAAACAAAGATGTTTATGTGCTCATGGAATCTTTCCTCACTAGGTAAAGTGTTTCACTCAAACACAAGTGTATAAGAGGTAATAACTCATTCACTCTACTATCACAATGTCACATGAATTGACTTTGCCTTTCATTTAACCACAATCAAATAAATTCACAAGCATGCATCATCACAACGACTTTCAATGGCTTATAATGTGGCTGGGCTAACAAGAAAATTGGTTTTTCTAGATCACAAAACCCTTAAGTTAAGAGAATCATATAAACACAATCATTCTTACTTTTCCCAACTTTCCTTTGCATTGAGCTTTGCTTTTTCTTTTCTTTCTCTTTTCACATACTTCATTCTTAGCTCTTAGCTCAATGCTTTCAATTTCCCTTTTTCTATTTTCCAACAACCCCAAACTTGAACATTAGTCAATACCACAAAACATTTTCTACTTAACTCAATGTAAAGCTTTCAACAAGGGTTTTAAATTTATGTTCAAGGCTAAGGGTTCAAATGATAGAACACATAGTGTTCTCTTTTAGTGGCTTATTTCATGCAACTTGGCTAATATAAGGGCTACCAACAAACGACCTTGATCATGTAATGCAAACAAGCAATTGATTCAATCATAGAAAACCTGGGCAAAGTTATTCATGCTTCCAAAGTAGTAGCACTCAATCAAAAAAACTCTGGAGCTCAAAACCTCACATATAAGCTCATTCACATTTGACATACACATCCTGCTTAATATCACAATCACAATCATACTAACATGTAGTTGTTCACAAAGCTTATGAACCACCTGTATAAGCATGTAATGTACATATCTCAAAATCAATCCATATCAAAGCATCATTCAAGCATTACTTATCAAACAATCACAATTATCAGCCAACCATCATAACAGATAAAGTTTTCATTGAGTACATCAAACCCTAAACTAAAAACAAATAAATAAGACAAATCCTGCTTTAGTGCTTTGAAAAACTCAGCCCCATCAATGATGCTCTCTCCCAACCCCAAACTTTAGATGAACAACAAGTAAGAAAGTGAGTGGAAAAAAAATTTTCTCAAAAGGGTTGAGGGAAAAGTTATAGAAAACTTTGGAAAAGTATGTAGGAGTGTGTGTGGAGAGAAGAATCTAAAAGAGAGTCCAAGGCACAGCTTAGGGTATAAAAAATACCCCTAATGGGCTCGGGTCCCGCTGAGGGGCAACCCAAGCCCCTTCTACGATACTACCGCTCAGCGGCACTTACGGGAAGTGTTCTTCTTCTTAGCTTGACCTAGATGCGTCCTAAACATACCCCTCACTGGCTCCCTGCAATAAAATTCTCAAATCACTCATGCACAACCCTATTATGCAACTAAAGCAAGATCAAAACAAAAATTATACAGAAAAATCAATCAACTATCTTGCCTCCCAAGTAGCGCTTGTTTAACATCACGAGCCTGACCCAAAATCCTCCAGCACCCTTCAGTAGGTGCAAATTTTCCTTACCAACACCCATCAGTAGGTGTATACAAACATAGTATCCTTCAGTAGATACTCTTTCGCCTAACATCCATCAGTAGATGTAAACCCTGTAACAAACTTATAACAAAAATATCCAAAAGTTCAAAATTACATCACCAAAAATTAAAAAAATTCTAAAATCACTAGGTTGCCTCCCAACAAGCGCTCTTTTAACGTCATTAGCTTGACCTAATAAAGTTCAAGTTCCTTCTTTTAGATTAATATTCGTACCCCACCAACTCCTCAACTGCTTCCGGTGTACTGTTTTAACTCTTCTAGAAAATGGAGACTCTATCTCTGTTATCCCCTTTTCCTTATAGCCCTTCACAACCCACAACTTGTTTTTGAATCTCACATGTGTACCAAGTTTGAGTTGTTCTTTCATCCCATCATCAAGAACTTTTCTTCCTCTGCCAATCTTCTCTTTTTCATGTACCTGAAACAACAAACAATGTTTACCTTTAACTTTGAGCTTTTCATCTTTGGGGCTAGTCATGAGTACATCTTGAAATGCCGCTTTATGACTAGCTTCTTCCTCCTGCATCTGTCTCTCCTCTTTGAAAACATCTACAATAACCCTTTCTTCTTGGTCTTGGAATGCAACTATACCTTCGTTCACATCAATTATAGCTTTGGCCGTTTTCATAAACGGTCTTCCGAGAATGATGGGTATCTTTTCGGTCTCCATCTCCATCACCACAAAGTCTGCTAAGAACTGTAGTTTGCCTACACAAACTATAATGTCCTCTGCTATTCCATAAGGTGTCTTCGAAGATCCATCTGCCATTACTAAGTTAACCTTTATAGGTTTCACGTCCACATCACCAATTTGTTCAAGTAAAGAATAAGGTATCAAGTTGACACTTGATCCTAAATCAAGTAAAGCTTTTCTGACTCTTTTCTTCCCTATTGTGCAGGGAATGGAAAATCCTCCTGGATCCTCGGCTTTTGGAGGGAATGACTCATTTTTTACAGTTATATACTTCTTTGTATCTTCATCTCTACGTCTTTTCTTTGTAGAGATTTCTTCCTCAAGTTTAGTATAAACTGCAATTTGTTGTAGTATCTCCTTCCAAGGTGCATCATTGTCCACCATACTGAATAATTATGTAAAATCAAATTGTTTCTCATGATTTATTGGAAAAGGAAACATATCATTACTCTTTATCTCTTTTCTCTCTCTTCTCTTTTCTCTCTTCTTTTTCTTTTTCTCTCTTTTCTCTCTTTTCTTTTTCTTCCTCTCCTTTCTCCTTCTCTTTATCTAACTCAACTATTTCATCAGTTGTACTCTCCACCACTCTACATTCTTCCCTGGGGTTAACCTCAGTATTAGCCCCAAAATTTCTATTAGGCCTTTCTTCCACTTGCTTGGTAATCTGACCCATTTGAATCTCCAAATTCTTAATAGCAACATCAGTACTCTTTTGAGAAGATTTAGTTTTCTGTATAAATTGATTAAGAGTTTCTTCCATCCTTATGGACCTTTCATTAAGTGCAGAAATCTGTTGCCATAAAGTTGGTTGTTGCTGTTGCTTGTTGAATTGGGTGTGGTTTCCACCCTTGATTGAAGTTCCCCTAACAATACGGAAACTAATTGGCCATGAAGTTTACATCTTCCAAAGCTTCTACTGGAAAGGCACACTGACCATTTATATGGTCACCTCCACACAATTCACACAACTGTGATTGAACCTGTGCAACACTCTTTAACTCTTTCGGTAATTGTGCAAGTGTTTTGGTAAGAGCTTCCAGTTGTTGAGTTAGTATCATCTTTTGTGCTAACAAGGCGTCATGGGTTTGCAGCTGTAGAACTCCTTTTTGTTGACTAGGAGCTCCTCTTTCACTATTCAGATCATTATCACTAGTAGCCATATTATCAATGATTTCTGTAGCTTCCTCTGGAGTTTTCCATTTGATGTTTCCTCCAGCTGTGGCGTCAAGCATCATCTTGGTTTGGGAACCAAGACCTGTAAGGAAAGCCAAGACTACTTCCCCTTCGTCAAAACCATGTGTGGGAGTTTTTCTCAGTAAGCTTTTATATCTTTCCCATGCATGTCCTAGTGATTCCTCCATACCTTGCCTGAAAGATGTAATTTCTTGCTTTCCTTTATTTACTTTTGATTGTGGAAAGTATTTGTTTAGGAACTTTGTTACCACCTCTTCCCACTCTGTAAAGCTTCCTTCTGAAAAAGAGTTCAACCAAATCTTATCGTTTCCTCCTAGTGAGAATGGAAACAAGCTAAGTTTGATTGCTTCGTCCGGCACCCCATTTATCTTTACTGTTTTGCAAATCTCGTTAAATGTAGTGAGGTGCTCATATGGGCTTTCGTGAGACAACCCATTAAACTGGTTACTCTTAACCAATTGGATTAGTGCTGGTTTCACCTCCATATTAGCCGCATTGACTCTTGGTCTTGCTATGCTGTTGAAATGCTGAGGTCCAGCTACATTAGTATAGTCAGCAAGAGTTCGTCTATTATTATTGTTCTCCATCTCCTCAATGCTATGGTCAGAATTTTGTGGTGATGGTTGTAACAGAGTTTCCGGAGAAGGAAAGAGTTCTCTAGATGTACGGATTCTTCTCCTCCGTCTACTCTCGTCTAATCCTTCAAGAAGAGGTTCTGCAGTTTTCTTGCTCCTAGTTCGGATTGCTTCCTGCATACACAAGAAAACAAATCCCTAAATAAATTGGTTAGCACAAAAAGATATAGAAGAAATAAGATAAAAAATAAGAAGATAAAATAAAAACAGAAAACAGAAAACAGAAAAAATAAAAACAGAAAAATAAAATAAAATAAAAACTGAAAAATATAAACATAAAATAAAAACAGAAATTCAAATTTCAAAATTCAAGTCAAAGATAATCAATAATCAAACAAATAAACTAGTTAAACCACGAGTCCCCGGCAACGACGCCAAAAACTTGATGACAAATTTATGAACACCGAAAACGGCGCCACAAACTTGTTTAACAATCAGCAAGTGTGACCGAATCGTATCAAGTAATAAACTCGGTAAGACCAAGTATCATTTTCCCAAAGGACTCACGACCTAGTTAGTTATCTGATTTGTTGATTATTTAAGACTTGTGAACGATTGATTGTAGTTTTAAATGCAAAAGACAGTAATTAAACATGTATGCATGAATGTGATCAATGGCAAAAAGAGGAAAACAAACACGGAATGAATTATATGGATGAGTATGTTGTTGGGGTTATCAATTTCATCCTATCCACTCTCATATACTTTAGGAATTCATCAATCTTTTCATCAATGTTAAAGCCACTCTCTAAATCACCTTCTCGAGAAGGCCTATCCTTAATTACGAGTTCATACAATTCCTAGCATTCCTAGTAATTAGTTCTGAAGTACAGGAGCTTAAAGGCAACCAATATACTATTGGGAGAATTTCCCCGGATCTAGACTTCCCCGTACGTTCCCATATCGACAAAATCAATAATCATGACATCGAATGAGTTAAACAATGCATGCTTTGAGCAAAGAGGAAAAACCCTAACTAATGATGAAAGAAAGCATGTATCTCAAATAAGATGTTTAAACACAAATTCCATATATGAGAGTTTCACAAGATTACATTGATCCCCCAACAACAATACAAGGTTTAGTTCACCATATTCATGGTGAATCTAGATGAATAATAATGAAAGAATGAAAGATAAAACCCTAGAAAGGTAGAGAGGTAGCCTAAGCATCCAAGATCTTCCTTCAAAGGGGTGGAAAAGAGAGTGTTTGCTTCGTCCCAGCCAAAGATACAAACCCTAGGAAACCCTAAAGCTTATATACTATTCGTAAAATTAAAGCAAATTAGGCCCAAGCCCAAAATAGTACCGCTCAGCGGTAAGTGCGCGAGTTCGTTTCTTCCCCTCAGCAGCCTTTTCACCCCTCAGCGGAACCAACGTAGGTTTCTGAGTGCCGCTCAGCGATAAACTACCGCTGAGCGGTGGTTGCGGCTTCTCCTTTTGCACTTTTTAATGTCTTTTCTGATTCCATTCCTATCCTTCTTCACTTCTTTCACCAAATTCACCTTAAAACCTGCATAAAACACTAAAATCAAGCATAAACCTGTCCAGCTCTCTTATTTCTAAAAATATAACCAAAAGCATGATTTCAGGCTAGTTTCTAAGTGTTAAAGGTTGCTTTTAGTATCAAATTTAAGCATGAAAATAACAGTTTTTCAACTGTTATCACTCTCCATCATGTATTGACCTCGAATTTAGAGTAAAGTTATGCTGCCATTTTTGTGCCATACTACTCTTTTAAGGACACCCTAGGCTAGAGCAACCCAAGTGGGCTCCTCTAGCCACCTTCCTCCAAGAGTTGGCCCAACCTCTCTTAGAGAACCACCAAACAGACCTTCCATCACAATTCAAAAACCCAAAACCATGAGCTATCAACACCTTTCACCACAACAAAATTCCGCAATCTTCATCCATGAACTTATGGCTTGATTTGCTTCTAGATTTGGCTTGTCCTAGCTAGAGCATTTCCATCACTTCTTCTTCTTCTTCTTCTTCTTCTTCTTTTTCTTCTTCTTCTTCTACTTCTTCTGCTTCTCCTTCTTCTCCTTCGTCCACTTCGTCCACTTCTTCCACTTCGTCCACTTCTTCCACTTCGTCCACTTCGTCCACTTAGTCCACTTCGTCCACTTAGTCCACTTCGTCCACTTAGTCCACTTCGTCAACTTAGTCAACTTCGTCCACTTCGTCCACTTCTTCCACTTCTTCTTCTTCTTCTTCTTCTTCTTCTTCTTCTTCTTCTTCTTCTTCTTCTTCTTCTTCTTCTTTTCCTTCTTCTCCTTCTTCTCCTTTGTCCACTTCGTCCACTTCCTTCATTTCCTCCACTTCCTCCACTTCCTCCATTTCCTCCATTTCCTCCACTTCCTCCACTTCCTCCACTTCCTCCACTTCCTCCACTTCGTCAACTTCGTCCACTTTGTCAACGTCTTCTTCTTCTTCTTCTTCTTCTTCTTCTTCTTCTTCTGCTTCTCCTTCTTCTCGTTTTTCTCCTTCGTCCACGTCGTCCACTTCGTCAACTTACTCTACTTCGTCAACTTAGTCCACTTCTTCTTCTTCTTCTTCTTCTTCTTCTTCTGCTTCTTGTTCTTCTTCTGCTTCTGCTTCTTGTTCTTCTTCTGCTTCTCATTCTTCTCCTTCATCTCCTTCGTCCACTTTGTCAAGTTAGTACACTTCACAACTTTGTCCACTTCGTCAACTTCGTCCACTTTTTCTTCTTTCTCCTCCTCTTCTTCTTGTTCTTTTTCTTATTCTTCTTCTTCTACTTCTCCTTCTTCTTCTTCCTCCACTTCGTCCACTTCGTCAACTTAGTCCACTTCGTCAACTTAGTCTACTTAGTCAACTTAGTCGACTTCGTCCACTTCTTCCACTTCTTCTTCTTCTTCTTCTTCTTCTTCTTCTTTTGCTTCCCCTTCTTCTCCTTCGTCTCCTTTGTCCATTTCATCCACTTCGTTCACTTCATCCACTTATTCTTCATCCACTTATTCTTCTTCTTCTTTTTCTTCTTCTTCTTCTACTTCTTCTTCTTCTTCTTCTACTTCTTCTTCTTCTTCTTCTTCTACTTTTCCTTCTTTTCCTTCGTCTCCTTCATCCACTTTGTCAACTTAGTCCACTTCGCAACTTTGTCCATGATGAGTCAATATTTTCTTGATTTCACTTAGCTTATTGTGCTAGATTTAATCAGGGAATTGTACTTAAATGTCCGGTATTTTTCCGTTTTTGCTAATTGTGCTTAAATTGACAAAAAATTCTTATTTTAATTAATTTGAATTATTTGAGCTAATTATTTGCATTATTAATTGTAGGGAAATTGTTGGATAATATTTGGGACATTTGGAGGTGAAAAGAAATGTCACATCAATTATATTTTAAAATAAAATGAAAGAGAGGTGTGGATTTAATTTTTAGAAGTGAATGAAGAAGAGGATGGTTATTGAATGAAGGGAGCCCACGTAAATTTGATGCATCCAGCAAAATTGGGGGTGTGTCCAGCAACACTTGGGCTTCATTCACGCGTCCATGCAAGCTGTCCAGTAGCTGACGCGCCCAACAATATCATCCAGCTTGGAGAGGGGCGCACGTCCAGCAAGCTCGGAAGAAGGGCAACACACGGCCCAGAGAAAACACGTTGTTGGCTGGATTGAGAGGCGCGAACAGCAGATCCAACAGGTGTGTGCTTGGAGAGAATGGGAGGTGCACACGGAAGCACACAGCAGCAAGGAGAAACCGTGTCCAGCGTCCAGCAGCAGCATTCACGCTGATATATTTGGAGGTGTCCAGCCGCTAATGGGGGGATCTTCTTACTTTGGAGAAAGAAAGCACGCATGGAGGGCTACGGGTAGCAGCAGAGAAGCACAGCTAGAAAGCAAGGGTGCCTCGGCCTGGAGCTGAACCAGCCGCCACTCTTCACTTTGCAATTTTCCTTGAACGTTTTATGGAGTTTGGAATGGTATTCACGGTGATGGCATTTGTAATGAAAGTTTTTACGGTATTTGCTGGATAAATGTTAGAAGCATTGCCTTTCTTTTCTTCTAGAAGGGGTGATTAATTTCTTTCTTTCCAATTGTTGCTGCACTACATTTATGCACACACAACGTCTATGCACTTACGTTGATTGATGGGAAGCATTTTCGTTATTCTCTTTTAGTTGGGCATTGGAATTTTAATCAAAAACAAATTGGATGCAGGGATGTTACGGTTGCTGGAATGAAAGTAGTTGTTTTTCTTTTGTTTCTATGAAATGAAGTAGATTAGGTGGGAGTAGGTGTTGTCAAGTCCAAATAGGTTTTCTTTTTCTTTTAGAAACCAAATGGAGATACCTTTTTTCTTCTAAAAAGCATTAGCATTTAGTCCAGCATGTGGGTCCCTTTTCTTGCATTGATTTTGTCTTTTCATTAGTGGTTTTGGAGAAGGAGTGGAGAGGCACGGCTCCCATGGGTGAAAGGTGTGGAGTTTGCTTACGTGGATAGCACAATTCCATTTATTTTTCATTTAGGAAAAAGACAAAAAGTGGTAGGAGTACGGTTGCTAGAAAGCACATGTTTTCTTTGGAGAATGAAGTGGAGATTTATGTTGGAAGGACACGTTGGAAGAGGGAAACGTATCCCATTTTTATTTATTTTTTTTCCTTTGAATGAAACCAAAGCAAACATGTCACGGCTACAAATGATTTTTCTTTTAGAAGCATTTGCAATTTCAATTTCTTTTGATAGATGATTGGGTCACGTTAGAGAAGTTTTATTTTCTGTTATTTCTTTTGCCTTAAAATATTTTATATTATATGTTGAATTGATTTTCTTCTTTTATTTGGTGAATGTGTAGGATAGATGACAATATTGTGCATTTAATGTTTTAGTGTAACCGTTGTATTTTTATAACTTGAACTGTGTTTGGATATTTATCTGTTGTAGTTTCCATTTTAATGCTTTCATTTGTATTCTGTTTTATTTAATTTCCAGTTTAATTTAATTGCATCCAAAAACACCATCAAAACCCCCCCACTACGTGTTTGACCGGAGACTCGAACCACATTTGGTCCTTGAGAGACGACCTAGGAGTCACTTCCTAGCACTATACTGCATTCTTTAATGCACAACAAATTTGATGGGCCGCGACAGCCCGCATCAGTCCACTTCGTCCACTTCTTCTTCTTTTTATTCTTCTTTTTCTTTTCTTCTTCTTCTTCTTTTTCTTCTTCTTCTTTTTCTTCTTCTTCTTCTTCTTCTGCTTCTTCTGCTTCTTCTTCTTCTTCTGCTTCTGCTTTTCCTTCTTCTCCTTCATGTCCTTTGTCCACTTCGTCCACTTTTTCAACTTAGTCCACTTCACAACTTTGTCCACTTCTTCTTCTTCTTCTTCTTCTTCTTCTTCTTCTTCTTCTTTTGCTTTTCCTTCTTCTCCTTCGTTTCCTTCGTCCACTTCGTCCACTTTATCAACTTAGTCCACTTCGCAACTTTTTCCACTTATTCTTCTTCTTCTTCTTCTTTTTCTTCTTCTTCTTCTTTTTCTTCTTCTTCTTCTTCTTCTTCTTTTTCTTCTTCTTCTTCTTCTTCTTCTTCTTTTTCTTCTTCTTCTTCTTCCACTACAAAAAAGAAGGGCATTACCGAAGGCTAGAAGCCCTCGGAAACAGCCGGTAACCGTGGCTACAAGGTAATCACAGACGACTTATCGACGGCCAAAGAGCCCTCGGTAAATCACTTGTCGCTAAGATTTACGGAGGGCTTCCGCCCTTCAGTAATTTCCGAAGGGCACAAGCCTTCAGTAATTACCGAAGGGCGGAAGCCTTCAGTAATTACCTAACGTGGCATAATTGTATTTCTTATGAAACCAAACAAACCTGTATAAATTGTTCACAACACAAACAGACCTGCATAACATTTTCGAACAACATACAAACCTGCATAATGTGCATCTCAATGATGCAATCATTGATCAGAATGACAATATAACATCTGAATCATCCAATCATCCATAGAACATGTATTTATAAATAAAACATAAGATAATGTAACATAATGATGTTCTAACATCGAAATCATCCAATTGATATAACATCCAAATGATATATCTAAACTCCAAATGTTTCTATAACAACTGAAAACAAAATAAAACTAATAATGTACATAGTTATCATCATAATGATCTTCATCGTCATGCTCCTCTGTAGATGGTTGGACTAGTGTGGGTTGGACTGATGTCGGGTGGACTAATGAGGGTTAGACTGATGTGGGCTGTTGAGGGATAGCGGGTGACGGGGAGGGTCGTGGCTGGGTCGGAGCGATATTGACAACACTTTGATTGCAAGCCAAAAGCCTACGAATCAAGTTTAAAATTATAAAAGTAGATAGCATAAGAAAATACCTATTTAGGAAACTTGTATAGCTCTTGAGTGATGCGAAACATGATGGTTTATTTTAGAGAGAAAGTCCCCGATTGAAGGGGTACGTACAAGATAGGATTATAAAGGGTTTGGATTACGATAGATGGTGTATGGTGAAAGTAGAAAAAGGTAAAGTTGTGAGATCTGCTTGCACATTTGAAACTGTTCAAATAGGGAAACTCGACTTCGATGCATAGTGCCAAATCTAAAGAACCTAATGGTTACAATGATTATGAGTTTGTTATTTGCTTTAATAGTGACTGATGAAATTGTGTTTCTTACTAATGTAAATTATTTTACTTGCATGCTAGGAGGTTAAACAATAACATCCTTACAGGATCTTGTCCTTAGTCTCTTAGCAACATCGAAGGTCAAAACCTTGTGTAAGTCTTTATCACCTTATTGCACCATTAATTTTCCTTTTTGCTTAATCATATTTCAGTTTTAGCTTACAGAACCAAGGGCACATTAAAACCTTTGATTTCTATGTAAAAGACTATTATGTTAAATCTTATGACTTGAATATGTACAGGGACCTCTGTTACAACAATCTGAGTGGTTCCTTGCCTAGAATCTTGGGAAGAACTAACTAGATATTTAATTACAAGATTTGGGGGAAACATAGGTGTACGTTGAGAAACTGGCAGCATTAAGGCAGAAAGGGAATGTGGAGGAATATATTTAGGATTTTAAAAGATTAATAAACAAGCATCTGGGTTGATAGAGGAAGACCTATTGGGCTATTTCTTTGTTAGACTGCAGGGAGATATAAGGAGCCAGATTAGGCCCCCAACCCCAAAGATTTGTTGAAATGGATATTGCCAGGGACGTTAAGGAGGTCACCAAAGATTCTGGCATCAATAGGGGGCAGCCAGCTGGAGCAGCCAATCAATTGGAAGGTATCAAGGAGGTTATGATGTTATTTTGGGCACATAAGTGTTCATAGGAACTAAAAGCGAACAGAGTACGAGGAGTAACCTTAACACAGCAAGAAAGGAAGGAACTAGTACCACAAGAGGTTCCAAGATGGGCAGTAACAATGGAAGTAATATCAGATATAGGGGGTTAAGACTACGTTAACTGCTAGCAAAATCCTATAACTATTATTAAAGAGAAAAGAAAAGAAAGAGCTTATCAGCAGAATTGTAACAACTGTGATAATACTGGTGAGAGACATAAGTATAATAATCAAAATAATCTTCATATAGGGAGCGGTAATCATCCATAGTCTCCTCCTTCTGTGGTCTTAGTTCATCATGCTAAAAGTTCCAACTTATTAACAACAAAAATATTTGTATTTATGTCCTCCAAAAACAATGCACAAAAAGTTTGTTCTATAGCAGCTAATGACCATCGACAATATGAAATCAAATGCATAAAAAATAAGATACAGATTACAAATATATAATTATTTATACATGTCAACACACACACACCTTTAGAATCACAGAAATAATAGAAAGATCAAATTACAGAACAAAATTTGGATATCACTTGTGCTTTGGTTCATAAAGGATGAGGAAAACTCTAATGGCAATAAAGGAGGGCAATAAAAACAGAAAACCTTTTGATGGAGAGTAACCCTTCCTAAGCTTCATTTCATTTCCAGTAAAACTAACAAAACCACGACCCAATGAATAAATAAACAGGAAAGGAGCGAAGCTTGCTTACTTGTTAGAGTAAAGGCAAAGGGATTTTTCAGCTGGTGCGCTAATAGGCACTTCTCTTTTCCTTTATTGTCTCGTGGTTATTTTCTTTTACTACTTCGACTCCTCCCAGGTGTCGTCTTTTGATATGAAAAAAGGGCAGCAAGCCATCAACCTATTAAAGAAACTGATATCAAATGATTAAATACCCATCAAGCAAACACATAACTTACCTCGCACTACAGAACACCCAATTTGATGGAAGCCCCTGCACACCGCGAGCTCTCAACACAAGCCTCATGCGCACAACCACGAACCACCACTCCTATGGCGCCAAAGCGTAATGATGACGAATCACCACCCTTGTGGCTACCCCACCCACAACACCCACAACGGCACGAAGAACCTCGATGAGACCGAACAGAACGGACAAGCGCACTATGCCACCAGACAAACAGAGGTAGATGAGAGAGGTAGACGAGAGAATGGAAGCACAAACGAAAAGGAAGCCAAAGGTTGACGAGAGAGGTAGACGGGAGAATGGAAGCACGAAGTAAAAGGATGGCAGACGCAGACGAGAGAGGTAGGGTAGTGAGGGTTTTCACAATTTTAGGAAATTGGGGACGACCTCGACGAATAGACCCAATTACTTACTTTAATGGGTCGAGCCTATTACCGAAGGCCACACATCCCTCGTTATTCTCTTCCTGACCTTCAGTAGTTTAATTTCTCTAAGCCCGTTGGTACTTCTCTTTATGACCGTCGGCATCTCACTTTTACAGACGGCCTCAAGGCCTTCGGTATTATGCCGCCGATAATTAGCCGATTTCTTGTATTGTTCTGGTTCTCCTTCTTCTCCTTCGTCTCCTTCGTCCACTTCGTCCACTTAGTCCACTTCCTCAACTTTAGTCCACTTCTTCAACTTAGTCCACTTCGTCCACTTCGTCAACTTCGTCCACTTCCTTCACTTCTTCCACTTCGTTCACTTCGTCCACTTCGTCAACTTCGCCAACTTCGTCAACTGCGTCCACTTCGCTCACTTCCTCGAGTTCCTCCAGTTCCTCCAGTTCCTCCACTTCCTCCACTTTTTCCACTTCGTCCACTTTGTCTTAGGACAAACACGTAGTGGGGGATTTTTTGAAAATATTTTTGCAAGGAAAATAAATGGAACTTAAAGCACGAAATTAAACATAAAACTGAAAGCATTAAAATAAATGTGCAAAACAGTAAAGCTAAACGGCGTTCTTCACAGAGCCGGACGGTCCTATTCACAAGGCTGAACGGTTCTAACAACAAGCGTGGCAGAGACCGAACGACTATGTTCCAAGGCCGAACTGCTTGACAAGGAGACCGAACGATTCTACAGAAGAGACCGAACGGTCTCTAAAGGAAATGGAAATGAAGCAGTAGAAACCAAAAACCGAACGGTAAATGAACAATACAAGAAAGTCGGAACGGTGTTAGGTGACTGAACGGTATGAAGACAACAGGTTAACAGGAAACAGAAGACAAGACGAACAGTATGTAACAGTGACACACGTTAGAGACTGAACGGTATCAATAAAAAACCGAACGGTGTGTAGTAAAAGCAGAACAGTGAAGGTGCAGAATGTAAAACGCAGTGCAGCGAAAACGAAACTCAAACGCAAATTAGAAAATGAAATCAAATGGATTCAAAAGCTGAAAGCGTAAATAATAAGCATAAACTAAATGGTTCAAAATCTGAATGTCAAAGAGGAATTGGAAACGAAGTGCAACCGTGAAAGTGAACAGTAAAACACGAAACCAGAAATGCAGCACAGCAGGATGATGAACAGTGAAAATTGCAATAGTGAAGAAGATTCAATACATGGAAATGCAAAAGAAAATAAAACCTAAACCTCCCCAAAGGGGGAGGAGGAAGAGAATGCTCCCTAGAACAGGTACGTAGTGGTGGCTCGGACACCTCCGTAAAGTGAAGGTGATTTTGGGGTATATAGACCCCAAAAGACAAAACTGCCCTCCTAATGGGCTTGTCCTACAAAAAAGACCTAAAATTTACATTCTAACACTGACGTGGCCACCCTCTTGAAGTCCCAGAATGTGCTTCCAACACTGTTGCTAAGTTTCTATAGATATTGCATCTGACCGTTCGGTCCTTAATGCTCTACAGCTAGCTTGTGACCGCTCGGTTCAACAATGTTCGGCCATTAAGTGTAAGCTTTCACAGACCGTTCGGTATATGCGTCCACATATCGTTCGGTTATGTGATGCTCACCCATTCTATTCAACAATTGAGCTGGGTTTCCACAAACCGTTTGACCAATCCTTCAACAGACCGTTCGGTTGAGTAGTGCTCGGTCATTCATTGTAGGTTTGTGAACTGATTGGTGCAGACCTCATCAGACCGTTCGGTCAAGCCTTCAAAAGACCGTTCGTTCAAGGTTTCAGTAGACCATATGGTTCAGGTATTCAGTAGACCGTACGACCACACGACTATAGTTGATTGTCATTCGGTCATGTCTTTCACAGACCGTTCGGTTCTATGATGCTCGGCAATTCTGTTCAACAATGCTCAGCTGGTAGCTAACAGTTCGGTGGTGGCTTCCAACAAGGCTCTCAACTCGTTTGGTGCAGACTTTGACAGATCGTTCGGTCTAGACTATGGTCAGACCGTTCGGTCATACAGACCCTAACCGTTCGGTTCTGGCATTACGTTAAAACCTTTTCTCAACTTTTCAAAAGTGATTGTTCTGCAATTTATAATTGAAATAATTAAGCTCAAATAATTCAAATTAATTAAATTAAGAATTATTCTTGAAACTAAGCCCAAATAGTGAAAATGAGATAAAAATGGAGAATTAAACACAATTCACTAACAAAATATGGTGCGGAAAGCTAAGTGTATAATGAAGAATTGTGACTCATCAGTCTCCTTCTTCTTCTTCTTCTTCTTCGTCTTCTTCGTCTTCGTCTTCTTTGTCTTCTTCTACTTCCCCATCTTCTCCTTCGTCTCCTAAATCCACTTCGTCAACTTAGTCCACTTCGTCAACTTCGTCCACTTCATCCAGTTCGTCAACTTATTCCACTTCGTCAACTTAAACCAATTCGTCAACTTTGTCCACTTCTTGACTTCTTCTTCTTCTTCTTCTTCTTCTTCATCTTCTTCTTGTTCTTGTTCTTCTTGTTCTTCTTCTTCTTCTACTTCTCCGTCTTCTCCTTCGTCACCTTCGTCCACCTCGTCCACTTCGTCCATTTAGTCCACTTCATCGACTTAGTCCACTTCGTCAACTTAGTCCACTTCGTCCACTTTATCCACTTAGTCCATTTCTTCCACTTCATCCACTTCGTCCACTTACTCCACTTCCTCCATTTCCTCCACATCGTCCACTTCTTCCACTTCTTCCACTTTGTCCACTTCGTCCAGTTCGTCCTTTTCGTCCACTTCGTCCACTTCGTCAACTTCGCCAACTTCGTCAACTTCGTCCACTATGTCCACTTCGTTCACTTCAACAAGTTTCTCGATTTCCACCACTTCGTCCACTTTGTCAACTTCGTCCACTTCGTCCACTTCTACTACTTCCTCCACTACCTCTACTTCCTCCACTTCCATGACTCCCTCCGCTTCCTCCACTTCGTCCACTTCGTCAACTTCGTCCACTTCGTCAACTTATTGCACTTCATCAACTTAGTCCACTTTGTCTACTTCTTCCACTTCGTCAACGTATTTCACTTTGTTAACTTAGTCCACTTCATCAACTTTGTCCACTTCGTCCAGTTCGTCAACTTCGCCAACTTCGTCAACCTCGTCCACTTCGTTCACTTCGTCCACTTCGCTCACTTCCTCGAGTTCCTCCACTTCGTCCACTTAGTCAACTTCGTCCATTTCGTCAACTTCTACAACTTCCTCCACTTCCTTGACTCCCTCCACTTCCTCCACTTCGTCCACTTTGTCCAATTCGTCAACTTATTCCACTTCGTCAACTTAGTCCACTTCGTCAACTTTGTCCACTTCCTCCACTTCTTCTTCTTTTTCTTCTTCTTTTTCTTCTTCTTCTTCTTTTGATTCCCTTTGTTCCCCTTCGTCTCCTTCGTCCAATTCCTCTACTTCATCCACTTCGTCCACTTTGTCAACTTAGTCCACTTTGTCAACTTGGTCCACTTCCTCAACTTTGTCCACTTCGTCCACTTCCTCAACTTCGTCAACTTCCTCAACTTCGTCCACTACGTCCACTTCGTCCACTTAGTCAACTTCATCCATTTCGTCCACTTCTACCACTTCCTCCACTTCCTTGACTCCCACCACTTCCTCCACTTCCTCCACTTCGTCCACTTCGTCCAGTTCGTCAACTTATTCCACTTCGTCAACTTAGTCCAGTTCGTCAACTTCGTCCACGACGTCCACTTCGTCCACTTGTTGTTGTTCTTCTTCTTCTTATTTTGCTTCCCCTTCTTCTCCTTCATCAACTTTGTCCACTTTGTCCACTTCATCCACTTCTTGCACTTCTTCTTCTTCTTCTTCTTCTTCTTCATCATCTTCTTCTGCTTGCCCTTCTTCTCCTTCGTCTCCTAACTCCACTTCGTCCACTTCGTCAACTTCCTCCACATCGTCCACTTCATCAACTTATTCAACTTCGTCAACTTAGTCCACTTCGTCAACTTCCTCCACTTCTTCTTCTTTTTCTTCTTCTTCTTCTTTTGATTCCCTTTGTTCCCCTACGTCTCCTTCGTCCAATTCCTCTACTTTATCCACTTCGTCCACTTCGTCAACTTAGTCCACTTTGTCAACTTGGTCCACTTCGTCAACTTAGTCCACTTCCTCCACTTCGTCAACTTCGCTAACTTCCTCAACTTCGTCCACTACGTCCACTTCGTCCACTTAGTCAACTTCATCCATTTTGTCCACTTCTACCACTTCCTCCACTTCCTTGACTCCCTCCACTTCCTCCACTTCCACCACTTCGTCCACTTCGTCTAGTTCGTCAACTTATTCCACTTCGTCAACTTAGTCCAGTTCGTCAACTTCGTCCACGACATCCATGACGTCCACTTCGTCCACTTGTTCTTCTTCTTCTTCTTCTTCTTCTTATTTTGCTTCTTCTTCTTCTTCTTAATTTGCTTCCCCTTCTTCTCCTTCGTCAACTTTGTCCACTTCGTCCACGACATCCACTTCGTCCACTTCTTCTTGTTCTTCTTGTTCTTCTTCTTATTTTGCTTCCTGTTCTTCTCCTTCGTCTCTTTCCTCCTGATGAAGTTGCTCCAGCAGAGTTGTGGTTTGAAGGCAGTAGAAGGATGAATGTAATCATGAGCAGAGTTGCATCTAGATCACGAGATGCAGTGGCAGCGGAAAGAAGTGAGGTTTAACAACAGTGGCAGTGTGAATTTAGTGGCTGCAGAGATGGAGGAAGAGCTCTATGGTGAGTGGATTCTCTAACTCAGAAGGCCTTCACTGGAAGGAAGCTAGAAGGAGAAGGAAAGCTCAATAATAGGTGACTTTTGGAAGAGTTCTGGTTGCTGGAAAAATGCATCAGCAGAATAAAACTCAATATATTCAAAAGTGAGCTACAAGCTTTGCCTATGAGATTTTATAGATCAATCTCAAAGCTTAAGCAAGCCTTTTACACGTTTTTAGATCTGAAATGCTAACCATGTGCTAAATGTGTGGCTTCTAGAAAGCCTTATGAAACACGTGACAAATGAATTTTACATGTGGAGAAACAATTACTAATGCCACCCCATAGAAGGATAAGCACACCCCTTCTTGTGTGGAAATGTCCATTTTACCCTTCTCCATGTTTTGGCAAATTTGTAACATCTTCTTGTTCTCCAATTTTCCATCCAAAAATAGCAAATAGTATTTGACCTTGGGGAGAATACTCATCTTGGAGCTTTTTGGCCATCCCTCTTGTGATGGGTCCTATGGTGCTAGGCCTTCTTGTATCATCCCCTCCCTCTTGGAAAGGATTTGTCCTCAAATCTGAAGACTTATTTTTGTTAGCTTCATAAGGGTTCCTCCTGGATCAAATATCCATCTGCAATAAGCATCAAACATATCTCTAATTAGTTTTCTTTGACCCAATAAGATATATAAAAGACTATGTGTAGAAGAAGGTTTCCTAATTTTGAAATTTTTAATGTTAATATAACAAAGAAACCTTTCTTCATTTGAAGTTTTATTTGTATCTTGAGTTATTGGTAACCATAAAGGTAACCATAACCCAAGTTGTGACTTTGCATGTGTTGATAGTGATAACATTTTTAAAGATGGAGTGGCAAAGTCTTTGAAAGAAAAGTGAAATTTGGAAAATTCAAATATAAATGGAGAAAAGTGAAAGGATAGAAAACCTCCCCTTAAGAATCTAGCTTCTAGAGTAGGAGGAGATGTGGCCTTTAGTTGCTTTTTCTTTTCTTCCATTTCTCTTCTCTCAACTTCTTCCTTTTCTCTTCTTTGTGCTTCTTTTCTCTCTTTCTCTCTTTTTTCCTCTTCTTCTCTTCTTTCTCTTTCTTCCTCGTCTCTTCTCTCTCTTTCTTCCTCTTTTCTTCTCTCTTGCTCTCTTCTTTTCTCTTCTTCTCTTCTCTCTCTTCTCTCTCTTTCTTCCTCTTCTCTTCTTTCTTTTTCTCTTCTCTCTCTTACTTCTTGTTTTTGTTTCTCTCTTTTTAATCTCTCAATTCTAAATTTGCTTGTCTCTTCCCATAGCCTCTTAAGTTTTTCTAGAAACTCACTTTCCCTACGAGAGTACCCACTTATATTTTGAATGAATGACTTACCTTTTCTAATAAGCTCTCTCATAAGTTCTAAGTTCCTTTCAATTTCTCGAGGCACAAACTTTCTTCTCATACAAGCTTTCAATTCATTCCAATCATGGATGGGAAATTTTCTACCTATCTTAACATGATATTGTCTATCATCCCACCACTCTCTTGCATGCTTTTCAAAACTAGAAATGTAGAGACTAAGAATATAAGATTCATTGTCTCTAGAATAGAAGGATTCAGATTTACTTTTTCTAACCATGAATGAATGCATGTCATCAATTTCCTTTTCCCAAGCTAGGTATGTTAATGCACCAATGTCATCACCAAAGAATGGAATACTTTCACTAGCTTGTTTATACAAATCATCTTCAATCCTATCAAATTCATAAAATGAACAAGACTTCCTTCTAGCTTTATCATGTGCTCTTTTGATGTCTTTGTAACTAAGTTGCTTATCAACATTAAAATTCCTAGAAGACCTATATGGATAACAAGACATCTTTGTTTCTAAAAGTTTTTCTAGTGTAAAAGATATACAAGATTCACACTTAGACAAGTCCCAGGTAAGAGAGGTGAGTCGTAAAGACTGCTTAAGTACCAAGTCTTGCCTTGCCAGAAATGTCTTAGGTTACTACTAGTTACCCTTTAAACTAAAATCACTTTTAAAATCAAAGGACACAACTCACAAACAATCACAACAATTAAACACTAAAACACGACTCTTTGGACTCTAATGTGACAAGGCTTAGAGTTTAATCCCTTTTAGCCTAAATCTCCCTAAATCGTGGAACAATTAAACCAAAAAGAAATGAAAACTATTCCTATGGTGATAGCTCCTAAGTGAGGCTTGAAACTTTGGATCCAAGACACACTCACTATCTACCAATTTTAAAATGACAATTAAAAACAAAGTTTGCAAGTGATGGAAGAACACTTGTGAATTCTTCCAACTCACTTACTTAATGGCCAATTACAAGTATTTTGCAAAACAATAGAGATGAAACAACAAGAGAATAGTAAGTAAAAGTGGTATGCAGCTCTGGCTTCTCTTAAAGGAAGTGAATTTGGTTGATTCACACTAATCTCACAGCTGCCAAGTGGAATATGCTACTGTTACAGCAACTAGATTTTCTGCAGACCAGTGAAAACGTGATTCTGCTGCACCAAAAATCAGCCCCAAATGTTGATCTTTCCTTGCTCCAATCCACTCCCTAAGATGCTACCAGTGTTGTAGGACCACCTGAGATAATTTTGCACCCAACAAAGAGCTCATAGAGACCACCAATAATCAATTATTAAGCCAGAAAATCAACACTGCTGCTGCCAGAAACTGTTAAACTAGAATGCACAACTGTAGTTTTATCAAACAGCTTATGTGCAGGATTTTCAAACAACTTAAATCAATCAATTAATCGGTTTCCAATGACTGGTGGCACTCAAAATGAACTTAGGAAAGGCTCTAGAGTAGATTTGAAAAGCAAGAAACAAAGATAAGTTGCAGCTTTGATCAATTTCGAAATCAAATGTAAAACTAGGCAAAGTGTTTGATAAAATGCCTAGAAGAAAGCTGAAAAAATTGTGCATCAGATTTTTAAATTTTGCTTGGCACTGGTTCACACAGCTTTTTACAATGCAGTTTATGGTAAGATTTGAATTGTGCACTTCTTTTAATTCAATTGAACCAAGCTTCTGCTACCAATCTAACACTGAATCTGATGCATTATTCATACCAAACTCTGAATTTCGAAATCTGCAACTTATATCAGAAAAAATGTTGAAAATTTGGTGGTTTGAATGGCAATTTTTCACAAACACGTTTGCACACTTAATTTTATGATTTGAGCAACTTTGTTTAACCAAATGTGACTTGTTCAAACTGCCAGCAGAGGCTAAAAACTTGGAATTCCGATTTTCACTACTTCAGTTGCTATTTAACACCAAAATTAAACCAAATCACCAACCAACTTCAGCAGAGGATTCAAACGAAACTATAAACAACTTTTATGACTCCAAGACAACAAATTAAACTTGAAAAAAGACTCTAGAAATTCATTAAGAGATGTCCAGAAGTGAGTTCTAATCTGGACAGATTCAAAAAACAGGAAAAAGACTCAATCAAAGTGTCTGCAGCTCGGTCCAACTGCTCTAGCAATGAATTCTGGATTTTGCTGACTGATGCAACCAGTTTTTATTGTCTTAGACAATACAATATTCATATTGTATGCACACAACGCAGTCCAAGAATTCAAACACAACCAGAAAGCAAATTTCCACACGGTGTAGTTCAGAAAATACATTTCAAATCAGATTCAAACCAGATTTAAATTCTGCATTAACGGGAACTGCACTGTGATGGAATTCAAGATGCACAAGCTCATTCATCATTGCTCATCTCATGTGCTTCTATTGAAAATCCAATCAACACAGCAGATTTATCCCAAACCAGTTTCAACTCAGAAATTTGACAAAATAAACCACAACACAGTACTAGACATGACAGAATTGGATTTCCAAATTAAAAGACTCAAAGCAATGGAATGAACCGATTAAAATGATTAACAATAAAGCAATTAAAAGCTGGAACAAAGAAATCCAACATTGGAATCTACTGGAATTAAAATTTCAATGAAACAATGTGCACAGAATGAAGACACGAAGGGAATGTTGATGACAGTATATATGGAATGGAAAGAACACTTAGCTGTAGCGTGATGCAGAACCTAGGCTCTGAATACCACTTGATGAAGTTGCTCCAGCAGAGTTGTGGTTTGAAGGCAGTAGAAGGATGAATGTAATCATGAGCAGAGTTGCATCTAGATCACGAGATGCAGTGGCAGCGGAAAGAAGTGAGGTTTAACAACAGTGGCAGTGTGAATTTAGTGGCTGCAGAGATGGAGGAAGAGCTCTATGGTGAGTGGATTCTCTAACTCAGAAGGCCTTCACTGGAAGGAAGCTAGAAGGAGAAGGAAAGCTCAATAATAGGTGACTTTTGGAAGAGTTCTGGTTGCTGGAAAAATGCATCAGCAGAATAAAACTCAATATATTCAAAAGTGAGCTACAAGCTTTGCCTATGAGATTTTATAGATCAATCTCAAAGCTTAAGCAAGCCTTTTACACGTTTTTAGATCTGAAATGCTAACCATGTGCTAAATGTGTGGCTTCTAGAAAGCCTTATGAAACACGTGACAAATGAATTTTACATGTGGAGAAACAATTACTAATGCCACCCCATAGAAGGATAAGCACACCCCTTCTTGTGTGGAAATGTCCATTTTACCCTTCTCCATGTTTTGGCAAATTTGTAACATCTTCTTGTTCTCCAATTTTCCATCCAAAAATAGCAAATAGTATTTGACCTTGGGGAGAATACTCATCTTGGAGCTTTTTGGCCATCCCTCTTGTGATGGGTCCTATGGTGCTAGGCCTTCTTGTATCACCTCCACTTCGTCCACTTCGTCTACTTTATTCACTTCGTCAACTTTGTCCACTTCGTCCACTTCTTGCACTTCTTCTTCTTTTTCTTCTTCTTCTTCTTCTACTTCATCTTATTCTGCTTGCCCTTCTTCTCCTTCGTCTCCTAACTCCACTTCGTGCACTTCGTCAACTTCCTCCACTTCGTCCACTTCATCAACTTATTCAACTTCGTCAACTTAGTCCACTTCGTTAACTTCGTCCACTTCTTCTTCTTCTTCTTCTTCTTCTTCTTCTTTTTCTTCTTCTTTTTCTTCTTCTTCTTCTTCTTCTGCTGCTTCTGCTTCTCCTTCTTCTCCTTCGTTTCCTTCGTCCACTTCGTCCAATTTGTCAATTTACTCCACTTCGCAACTTTGTCCACTTCGTCAACTTCGACCACTTCTTCTTCTTCTTCTTCTTCTTCTTCCTCATCATCATCTTCTTCTGCTTCCCCTTCTTCTCCTTCGTCTCCTAACTCCACTTTGTCCACTTCGTCAACTTAGTCCACTTTGTCATTTTTGTCAACTTATTCCACTTCGTCAACTTAGTCCATTTCGTCAACGTCGTCCACTTCGTCAACGTCGTCCACTTCGTCTACTTCGTCAACTTCGTCCACTTCTTGCACTTCTTCTTCTTCTTCTTCTTCTTCTTCTTCTTCTTCTTCTTCTCCTTCTTCTCCTTCTTCTCCTTCGTCACCTTCGTCCACTTCGTCAACTTAGTCCACTTCATCAACTTAGTCCACTTCGTCAACTCAGTCTACTTGGTCCACTTTATCCACTTCAACCATTTCTTCCACTTCATCCACTTCGTCCACTTACTCCATGATAACAGTTGAAAAACTGTTATTTTCATGCTTAATATTGATACTAAAAGCAACCTTTAGACTTAAAAACTAGCTTGAAATCATGCAGTTTATCTATATTTTCATAAATAAGAGAGCTGGACAGGTTTATGCTTGATTTAAGTGTTTTTGTGCAGGTTTTAAGGTGAATTTAGTGAAAAGAGTGAAGAAGGAGAGAAGTGACATTAGAAAAGACAAGAAAGAGTGCAAAAAGAGAAGACAAAGGCACCGCTCAGCGGCATTTTACCGCTGAGCGGCACTCAGGAGGTTGCGGGAGTCACGTTGAGGGGCAAACTGGCCGCTGAGGGGAAGAAAAAGACGCGCAATCGCCGCTGAGCGGCACTTTTTGGGCTTGGGCTTTTGTAATCTTTTGTAACTCTAGAATAGTATATAAGGACTTGCACGTCCTAGGGTTAGAGATCTTTGGCAGAACGAAGGCAAACACTCTCTCTTCCACCCCTTTGAAGGAGGATCTTGGATGCTCAGGCTACCTCTTCACCTTTTTAGGGTTTATTCTTTCATACTTTCATTGTAATTCATCTAGGTTCACCATGAATATGGTGAACTAAACCTTGTATGTTTGTTGGGGAATCAATGTAATCTCTTGAAGCTCTCATATATGGAATTTATGCTTGCATCTTAATCTAAGACTTATGCTTTCTTTCATCATTAGTTAGGGTTTTTCCTCTTTGCTTAATGCTTGCATTGTTTAACTCATTCTAGTGCATGATTATTGGTTTTGTCGATACGGACACGTACGGGGAAGTCTAGATCCGGGGAATTTCTCCCAATATTATATTGGTTGTCGTTAAGCTCCTGCGCTTATGAACTAATCATTAGGAATGCTAGGAATTGTATGAACTATTTGATTAGGGAGAAGCCATCTAGAATGGTACTTTAGAGAGTGGCATTAACAATGATGAGTTGAATGTTGAATTCCTAAAATGTATGAGAGTGGATGAGATGAAATTGACCCCCAACAACATATTCATTCATATAATCCATTGAAAGTGTTTATCTTTTGTCTTTGCCATTGATCAAACTCCATGCATACATGTTTAGTTTTTCGTCTTGCATAATATAATCCAATTATTTCGTCCTTAAGTCTTAGCTAATCAACAAACCACACAACTAAACTAGGCCGTGAGTCCTTTGGGAAGAACGATACTTGGTCTTACCAAGTTTATTACTTGAACGATTCGGTCATACTTGCCGATTGTGAAACAAGTTTGTGACATCATATTTTGGTGCTTACAAATTTGTCCATCAAGTTTTTGGCGCCGTTGCCGGGGACTCGTGGTTTAACTAGTTAATTTGTTTGATTATTGATTATCTTTGACTTGTTTTTGAATTTTTAATTTAAATTTCGAATTTTTTTTTTATTTTTTTTATTTTATTTTTCTGTTTTTATTTTATTTTATTTTATTTTTATTTTTTCTGTTTTTTTTTATTTTATTTTATTTTATTTTTCTGTTTTTATTTTATTTTATTTTTCTGTTTTTATTTTATTTTATTTCCTATCTTCTTATCTTTTCAATTATATCCTTTGATTTGTTTTTATCTATCTTCTCTATCTTTTTGTGCTAACAAATATTTTCTAGAGTTTTGTGCCTAATGTTTGCAGGATGCAATTCAAACAAGAATTTAATAGGTACTCAATTCTACTAAGGTAATTTCAATCACTGGTGGGATCTCACTCAAGCATGGATAATGATCAATTTTGGCAAGCTGTCGAACAATTTAAGAATCTACCACCACAACAAAGGCATAAAAAACCATCTCTATCGGGAAGAAGGATAACATTGGAGGAGGCAGTTCAACAGTACATACAGATACCTGATTGTCATCACAAAACCACTCAAGCTGCCGAAGAATTTGATAGGCCGCCACCACAACAATGGCAGCAACAACCTTCTCCATCAGTAAATTTGGATGACACCCAACAATTTTTGAAAAATTTGGAGATGCACCTTCGTTTCATTAGTCAAAAATTGAATGTTAAGGTTAATACTGAAGTTAACCTTAAGGAGGAAGGTCAAGCCATTGTCACTGAAAGTGACAAGATTTTTGCTGAGAAAAAAATAGAGAGAGATGAGGAAAAGATTGAGAGAGAAGAGAGGAAGAAAATTTGTGTGAAAATAAAGAAGTTAAGAAGAAAAAGAGAAGGGAAGAAAAAAATAAGAGAAAAGAAAAAGAGAAAATTTGGGGAGAGGAAGCATAAGAAAAAGAAGATGAGAGGAAAGAAGAAGGAATCATATGAAAAATCCCATCCTCATCTAAAGAAGAATCATAGGAAGGAAAAGAAATTTAAGTGCTTTATGGAAATCTTCAAGAAATTGGAGATTAAAGTTCCTATGATTGAGACACTGCAACAGGTTCCTGGTTTGATCAAATTTCTGAAGAAGTTCAGTAGAAAGAAGAAAAAGAAGAAGGAACTTGAGCTTACTGGGTCAAGCTAATGACGTTAAAAGAGCGCTTGCTGGGAGGCAACCCAGTGGATTTACAAACTTTTGATTTGTTTTATTTTGGTTGTGTAACTTTTAATCTGTGAACATTATTCTGGACATTATTTTGTTGAATTTAGCATCTTCTGAAGGATGCTAGGTGGTTAAGTATCTCCTGAAGGATACTAGGTTTGAAACACCTACTGATGGGTGTTGGTGGATTTTGGGTCAGGCTCGTGACGTTAAACAAGCGCTACCTGGGAGGCAACCCAGTTGATTGATTATTTTTGTTTGTTTATTTTTAGTTAGGATTTGCATAAGCATTTTTAACATTGAATTGCAGGGAACCTATGAGGGACATGTAGGGAAGGCACGTAGGTCAAGAAAAGAAGGAGAGGAGCACTTCACGAAAGTGCCGCTGAGCGGCAATTACCGCTGAGCGGTACTATCGCAGATGGGCTTAAGTTCCCCTTAGCGGTACCCGAGCCCATTAGGGTATTTTTATACCCCAAGCTGCGTTTTAGGGTTTATTTTCTGGCTTCTCTCTGCACAAACACTTCCACACACATTCTCTTAGGTTTTCCACATCTTTTCACTCTTCCCTCTTTAGAAAATCTCTCTTTCATTCGCTTTTTCACTAGTGTGCCATCAAAGTTTGGGGTTGGAAGAGAGCATTCTAGTTTGGAAGCATTCTCATATCATCTAGCATCTCCACCCAAGTAAGTAAAATGCATTTGGTTCATTCTAGGGTTTTTGAATTTGAATGTGATTTTCAAAGCATGAATATTTAGGGGTTTTGATTTCTATGCATGATTTGATGATATATTTGATGTTGAACCGATTAAACTGCATGATTATGAACTGGATATATGAAAATTGCATTTGGGTGGAGTTAGGAAAGCTTTAAAACAAGATTTTCAAAAATCTGCAGAGTCACCGCTGAGCGGCATTTACCGCTGAGCGGCACTCTGCCAGATTTGATTTTTCTGGTTTGTTGTGTGGCACTGGTGGCGCTGAGGGGAAATTCTGGCCCTCAGCGGTGGTTTAGCTTCAAAAGGAGTTGTGTTATGTGTTTTACTAATGATTAACATCATGTCTGTGGTTTTTGTTTGTGTTTTGAATGCAGGAATGGCATCCTCTTCAGGAAAGAGATTGAAAACCATGGCAACTAAGAGGAAAGAAAAGGAACCAGAGCAAACCCACTCTAGCAGGTTCCTCTCTAGGAAACATGAGAAGCATTTTAGGGTGGTTCAGGACAGGAGACTTCTAATGGAGAGAAAGGTTGGAATGATACCTAATTTTGCTCCTCAATTTGGAGAGCAAGTGTTAGGGAATGATTGGGGAAAGCTAGCCACTTATCCAGCACCTGCCAACATAGCTGTGGTCAAGGAATTCTACACCAATGCAAAGAAGATTGGTGATCATCCAGCTGAGAATTATTTGGGCTATGTCAGAGGCCATGCTATCAGGTTTGATCCTGATTCTATCAACAACTTCCTGGATACTGTGTGGGCTGGTGAGCAATGTCAGTTTGCTCTTAGCATGGAGGAAGGTGCTGACTTTGAGGATGTTGAGAGAGTATTGTGTATACCTGGAGGACACTTCCAAAGGAATAGATCTGGCGCAGTGGTTAACATTAGGAGGACAGATTTGACTCCTCTTGCAAAATATTGGATGGCATTTTCTCATGCCAACATTCAGCCATGTTCACATGTGTCAGATATTACTCTCAGCAGGGCACTATTCATCTACTGTGCTATCAGAAACTTGAATGTTAATATTGGGCAGGTAATAGCTGATGAAATCAGTGTATGTGCTAACACCTCAAACAACAAAGCACCGCTAGGACATCCTTCTTTGATCACTCACCTTTGCAAGCAAGCTGGGGTGGACACTTCTGTTCCACCATTTGAGAGGCCAAGAAAAGCTATTGATGAGGCTTATTATAGACAGTACTGTGGAGGTGAGGATGCAGCTCAGCCAGTTCCACCACGCCATGCTCGTAGAGAGAGAGGGCCAGCACAGAGCCGGACATCTGCTGATGCGCATGAAGCAGAACCATTCCAGATGAGGGACATGTATATGTCTCTTATAGGTGCTCAGTTGCAGTCCATTCACAGAGGGCAGGTGGCCACTGCTGAGATGATAGTGGGGATGTATGATAATCCTCCAGCCCACAGGTGGACTATGGATGAATTCCATAATGTCGTAGCTTGGCCAGAAGAACCAGTATATGAAGGAGGAGCTGGAGCAGCTGAAGCTTCAGCAAGAGATATGGAAGAAGATGAAGCTGAGGAGGAAGATGCATTTGATGAAGATGAAGATGAGGAGGAAGAGGAAGATACAGAGGACAGCTCAGATTGATGAGGAGCTGAGATAGCATTTACTGATGAATGCTATCATATGATTATGCTTTTGCGGTTTAAGTTTTCTGAACTTATTTGTTTTTGTTTTTAGATTAGGGTTTGATGTACTCTATTGAAAACATGGTTTGTTATGATGGTTTGCTATTAACTGTGATTGTGTGATAAGTATTGCTTGATGATGCTTATTGATTGATTGATGTTGAGATAGATGTGCACATTAAAATGCTTATACAGGTGATTCACAAGCTTTGTGAACAAATGTATGATATCATGATTGTGATTGTGAGATTAAGCAGGATGTGTATGTCAAATGTGAATGAGCTTATATGTGAGGTTTTGAGCTCCAGAGTTTTTGGTATGATTGAATGCTATTACTTTGAAAGCATGAATGATTTTGCCCAGGTTTTCTATGATTGAATCAATTGCTTGTTTTGCATCATGTGATCAAGGCCATTTGTTGGAACCCTTTTTATTGGCCAAATTCATAAAGTTAACATACTAAAAGAGAACACGTTGTGTTCTATCCTTTGAACCCTTAGCCTTGAACATACACTGAAAACCTTTGATTGAAAATCTTTACCTTGAGTTAAGTAGAAGATCTTGTATAGTATTGTTAAATGTTCAAGTTTGGGGTTGTTGGGAAAACATGAAAAGAGAAGCATTGAGCTAAGAGCTAAAAAGTAAGAATATGCAAAGAGAAAAGAAAAAGAAGTAAAGCTCAATGAAAATGCAAAGGTAAAAGAAAGTTGGGAATGAATAAGATGATTGTGTTGTTATGATTCTCTTAACTCAAGGATTTTGTGATCCAGAAAAACCAATTTTCTTGTTAGCCCAGCCACATTATAAGCCATTGAAAAGTCCTTGTGATGATGCATGCTTGTGAATGTTTTTGATTGTGGTAAAATGAAAGGCAAAGTTGATTCATGTGACATTGTGATAGTGGAGTGAATGAGTGAAACACTTTACCTCTTATACACTTGTGTGTTGAGTGAAACACTTTACCTAGTGAGGAAATATTCCATAAGCACATGAACATCCATGCTTAATTGATTGATCATTCATGAAAAATAGCATTTGTTGGAACTTAAATGACTTTGTGAACACTAAAGCTTGTGCACATCTTGATCATCCATGCTTAATAGTATTTGACCTTGGGGAGAATACTCATCTTGGAGCTTTTTGGCCATCCCTCTTGTGATGGGTCCTATGGTGCTAGGCCTTCTTGTATCACCTCCACTTCGTCCACTTCGTCTACTTTATTCACTTCGTCAACTTTGTCCACTTCGTCCACTTCTTGCACTTCTTCTTCTTTTTCTTCTTCTTCTTCTTCTACTTCATCTTATTCTGCTTGCCCTTCTTCTCCTTCGTCTCCTAACTCCACTTCGTGCACTTCGTCAACTTCCTCCACTTCGTCCACTTCATCAACTTATTCAACTTCGTCAACTTAGTCCACTTCGTTAACTTCGTCCACTTCTTCTTCTTCTTCTTCTTCTTCTTCTTCTTTTTCTTCTTCTTTTTCTTCTTCTTCTTCTTCTTCTGCTGCTTCTGCTTCTCCTTCTTCTCCTTCGTTTCCTTCGTCCACTTCGTCCAATTTGTCAATTTACTCCACTTCGCAACTTTGTCCACTTCGTCAACTTCGACCACTTCTTCTTCTTCTTCTTCTTCTTCTTCTTCCTCATCATCATCTTCTTCTGCTTCCCCTTCTTCTCCTTCGTCTCCTAACTCCACTTTGTCCACTTCGTCAACTTAGTCCACTTTTTTATTTTTGTCAACTTATTCCACTTCGTCAACTTAGTCCATTTCGTCAACGTCGTCCACTTCGTCAACGTCGTCCACTTCGTCTACTTCGTCAACTTCGTCCACTTCTTGCACTTCTTCTTCTTCTTCTTCTTCTTCTTCTTCTTCTCCTTCTTCTCCTTCTTCTCCTTCGTCACCTTCGTCCACTTCGTCAACTTAGTCCACTTCATCAACTTAGTCCACTTCGTCAACTCAGTCTACTTGGTCCACTTTATCCACTTCAACCATTTCTTCCACTTCATCCACTTCGTCCACTTACTCCATGATAACAGTTGAAAAACTGTTATTTTCATGCTTAATATTGATACTAAAAGCAACCTTTAGACTTAAAAACTAGCTTGAAATCATGCAGTTTATCTATATTTTCATAAATAAGAGAGCTGGACAGGTTTATGCTTGATTTAAGTGTTTTTGTGCAGGTTTTAAGGTGAATTTAGTGAAAAGAGTGAAGAAGGAGAGAAGTGACATTAGAAAAGACAAGAAAGAGTGCAAAAAGAGAAGACAAAGGCACCGCTCAGCGGCATTTTACCGCTGAGCGGCACTCAGGAGGTTGCGGGAGTCACGCTGAGGGGCAAACTGGCCGCTGAGGGGAAGAAAAAGACGCGCAATCGCCGCTGAGCGGTATTTACCGCTGAGCGGCACTTTTTGGGCTTGGGCTTTTGTAATCTTTTGTAACTCTAGAATAGTATATAAGGACTTGCACGTCCTAGGGTTAGAGATCTTTGGCAGAACGAAGGCAAACACTCTCTCTTCCACCCCTTTGAAGGAGGATCTTGGATGCTCAGGCTACCTCTTCACCTTTTTAGGGTTTATTCTTTCATACTTTCATTGTAATTCATCTAGGTTCACCATGAATATGGTGAACTAAACCTTGTATGTTTGTTGGGGAATCAATGTAATCTCTTGAAGCTCTCATATATGGAATTTATGCTTGCATCTTAATCTAAGACTTATGCTTTCTTTCATCATTAGTTAGGGTTTTTCCTCTTTGCTTAATGCTTGCATTGTTTAACTCATTCTAGTGCATGATTATTGGTTTTGTCGATACGGACACGTACGGGGAAGTCTAGATCCGGGGAATTTCTCCCAATATTATATTGGTTGTCGTTAAGCTCCTGCGCTTATGAACTAATCATTAGGAATGCTAGGAATTGTATGAACTATTTGATTAGGGAGAAGCCATCTAGAATGGTACTTTAGAGAGTGGCATTAACAATGATGAGTTGAATGTTGAATTCCTAAAATGTATGAGAGTGGATGAGATGAAATTGACCCCCAACAACATATTCATTCATATAATCCATTGAAAGTGTTTATCTTTTGTCTTTGCCATTGATCAAACTCCATGCATACATGTTTAGTTTTTCGTCTTGCATAATATAATCCAATTATTTCGTCCTTAAGTCTTAGCTAATCAACAAACCACACAACTAAACTAGGCCGTGAGTCCTTTGGGAAGAACGATACTTGGTCTTACCAAGTTTATTACTTGAACAATTCGGTCATACTTGCCGATTGTGAAACAAGTTTGTGACATCATATTTTGGTGCTTACAAATTTGTCCATCACTCCACTTCCTCCATTTCCTCCACATCGTCCACTTCTTCCACTTCTTCCACTTCTTCCACTTCGTCCACTTTGTCCAAGTCGTCCACTTTGTGCACTTCGTGTACTTTGTCCACTTCGCCCACTTAGTCGAGTTCCTCCACTTCGTCCACTTCGTCAACTTCGTCCACTTTGTCCATTTCGTCTACTTCGTCCACTTCTACCACTTCCTCCACTTCCTTGACTCCCTCCACTTGTTCTACTTCCTCCACTTCGTGCACCTCGTCAACTTATTCCACTTCATCAACTTAGTCCACTTCGTCCACTTCTTCCTCTTCTTCCTCTTCTTCCTCTTCTTCTTCTTCTTCTTCTTCTTCTTTTTCTTTTGCTTCCCTTTCTTCTCCTTCGTCTCCTTTGTCCACTTCGTCTACTTCATCCACTTTGTCCACTTTGTCAACTTAGTTCACTTTGTCAACTTAGTCCACTTCGTCAACTTTATCCACTTCGTCCAGTTCGTGAACTTTGCCAACTTCGTCCACTTCCTCGAGTTCCTCGATTTCCTCCACTTCCTACACTTCGTCCACTTCGCCCACTTCCTTGACTCCCTCCACTTCCTCCACTTCGTCCATATCCTCCACTTCGTCCACATCCTCCACTTCGTCAACTTAGTCCAATTCGTCAACTTTGTCCACTTCATTCACTTCTTCTTCTTGTTCTTCTTCTTCTTATTCTTATATTGCTTCCCGTTGTTCTCCTTCGTCTCTTTCGTTCACTTCGTCCACTTTATTCACTTCGTCAACTTAGTCCACTTCGTCATCTTTGTCCACTTCGTCCACTTCTTGCACTTCTTCTTCTTCTTCTTCTTCTTCTTCTTCTTTTTCTTCTTCTTCTACTTCTTCTTCTTCTTCTTCTTTTGCTGTTGCTGCTTTTGCTTCTCCTTCTTCTCCTTTGTTTCCTTCGTCCACTTTGTCAACTTACTCCACTTAGCAACTTTGTCCACTTCGTCAACTTCGTCCACTTCGTCCACTTCTTCTTCTTCTTCTTCTTCTTCTTCTTCTTCTTCTTCTTCTTCTGCTGCTGCTGCTGGTTATGCTTCTCCTTCTTCTCCTTCGTTTCCTTCGTCCACTTCGTCAACTTCGCCAACTTCGTCCACTACGTCCACTTCGCCAACTTTCTTGAGTTCCTCTAGCTCCTCCACTTCGTGCACTTCGTCAACTTCGTCCAGTTCGTCCATTTTGTCCATTTCGTCAACTTAGTCCACTTTGTCAACTTCGTCCACTACGTCCACGTCTTATTCTTCTTCTTTTTCTTCTTCTTCTTCTTTTGATTCCCTTTCTTCCCCTTCGTCTCCTTCGTCCACTTCGTCTACTTCATCCACTTCGTCCACTTCGTCAACTTAGTCCACTTTGTCAACTTGGTCCACTTCGTCAACTTTGTCCACTTCGTTCAGTTCGTCAACTTTACTAACTTCCTCAACTTCGTCCACTTCGCCCACTTCCTCGAGTTCCTTGAGTTCGTCCACTTCGTCCACTTCTACCACTTCCTCAATGATACAAGAAGGCCTAACACCATTGGACCTATCACAAGAGGGATGATCAAGAAGCTACAAGATGAGTACTCTCCCAAAGGCCAAACCCTCTTTGCTATCTTTGGATGGAAGATTGGAGACCTAGAAGATGCTTGTAAGATGCCAAAACATGGAGAAGGGTAAAAGTGGACTTTGGCACATGGGGGGGGGGGGGTGTGCGCATAGTAGTCTAAGGGGTAGTATTAGCTTATTTCAATTCTTTATGCGCATATGTAATAAGCCACGTGAATAATATGGCTTCTAAAAGAACCATCACATTTTGCACATGTGGGTAAGGTGGCACTTGATCCGTATTTTGTGGATCTCCTTACTTCACATACATTGCATTACATGGAGCTGAGAGTTAGCTATATAAGCTACTAGGATAAGCATGTATATCACTTTTGGAAATATAGAAGATGAATTCTGCACTTTGCAAATTTCTCTCATCCGAAAGTCCTCTTTGCTTGCTGGCTTTTTCCATTGCTATCTTCTTCCATTGTGGAAGCCGCCTGAGATAGCCTACCATTCCCTCAAGCCAACTTCCATTTCACTTCAACTAATCACTTCAATCCGCTGCACACATTCCACTTAATCCAACCAACACAGAGAGCATTCTCTGCTACAAATTCTCCAGCACTGTTCCACTGATTCTTCAATTGCAGCAGAGTTGATTGCTTCATCCAGACTCACAGATCTGTTCCTATGCATCCCCCTTGATGCATCAAGTGGTATCAGAGCCAGGTTCAAGTTAGAACCGTGAGATAAGTCCAAATTTCTTCCATTTCTTTGCTGCCAAAAATTTCCTGGTTGTTCTTGATGTGTTTCTGAAAATTCTGCACTGTTTTTCAGCAATTATTGTTGTGTTTAGGATCTATTCTTAATTTCATTGGCTACTAGCTGTCTTTGCTTCAATTTTCCTTCATTTTATTCGGCTGTTTTTGCTTGTTTGAGTCTATTTTACCATTTAAGCATCATTTCTGGTGTTGTCTTAGTCATGCTTGGTTAATTTGTTGTTCTGTCATCAAATCTGGTTTTTAACCCAGTTTTCACGGTTCTGAAAGTGTTGGATGTGGCTACACCAATTAAGAGCAATGAACAATCAAGAGATGAGCTCAGGTGTTTAAATTTTTGCCAACCAAACTCATATCTGCATGGTTTCTGTTCTGTTTTCCAGAAAGTGTACTGCTGTAACAAAAATTCTGCTGTTTATATAGCCTTGTGCACTGTTCTATTGAACAGCAGTTGAATGATCCATTGTCTGAACCATTTGGAAGATGAAATGAGTTGATTCCAAATAGTTTGTCATGTTCCAAGCATTTAGCCGAGATGCATGTGTCTTATTGAGAAAATTCTGCTTAATTGTGTGAGGTTAGTATTAGATCATTGCTAACCATCATCAACACTGAATTTCTGCATTTGTGCAACTTTTAAATACCATTTCTAACTCCTCTTTGCTGTTTTCAAATCAGAATTGCTTTTGAATCAAAATTTGACCATGCTAGTTGTTAAATTTAGCTGAAATATGGTACTGCAGTAGTGATTTTCTGTGTTATATAGTTTTGATGTATCCAATTAGTTCCAACAAGTCATAAATCATCATCAAAACATGTTTGAATCATTGGAAAATAACTAGGTGCAATACTGTTCATTTGGTCTATTTTTCTGCATTGAAAAAAATTGACTTTGCTGCAAAACTGTGCTGGTTTTTCTGTCAAATTCTGCACTGCATTACTTTGCTTGATTCATCATTTTTAGATGCAGTAAAAGCCATGGTCCATTTAAAATATTAAGATAACAATTCAAAAGAGATATTACAAATGTTAAAAGGCACTTAGGACCATTGCATCATCAGTTTCGAAAGTTTGAAGTGTATAAAAATCTGGTGCAGAAATCTGGTGCAACTCATTCAGGCATTTCATCAAACAGTTTTGTCAATTTTCAATGCATAGCCAATTCGTGTGTGATTCTGATTTAAAGTCTTTTCTTGTGTTTTAAATCTGATCTAGAACCATTCTTAGGATCTATTTGAGGTGCCACCGTGTTTGAAAACCCTTTCATTGCTTGATTTTCGATTTTTCTACATTCTGCACACCAACTGTTTGAAACATTTCCTGGTGTTGCTGTCTTTTGGTTGTGAAAATTACAGCACTTGAAGTGATATTTTCAGTGATTAATTGGCTTGTTGGGTAGGTGGTTTATACCTCAGGAGGTGTATCACTTTTGGAAATATAGAAGATGAATTCTGCACTTTGCAAATTTCTCTCATCCGAAAGTCCTCTTTGCTTGCTGGCTTTTTCCATTGCTATCTTCTTCCATTGTGGAAGCCGCCTGAGATAGCCTACCATTCCCTCAAGCCAACTTCCATTTCACTTCATCTAATCACTTCAATCCGCTGCACACATTCCACTTAATCCAACCAACACAGAGAGCATTCTCTGCTACAAATTCTCCAGCACTGTTCCACTGATTCTTCAATTGCAGCAGAGTTGATTGCTTCATCCAGACTCACAATTGGAAGCATCAAAGAAGGTTCAATGAAGAAGAGCAAAGACAAGAAGATGGTACTTTGGATGGGGAAACCGTGACAATTCTGTAGCACACTTTAGAACTGCAAAGTTGTATTCTTGAGTGGTCACTTGCAGCTGAGAGAATTGCATGAATCCAAGCTGATTCATTACTTGTTTGAGAGCAACCAAAGCTGCCACATTCAACCACATCCTTGTTTTTCTAAATTTTGTGTTTCCCTTGTATTTTTGGTGTTTACTTTCTTTTTCAATTTTGTAAGTTGGCCATTTCAAGCAAGTGAAGTGGAAGAGCTCATAAGTGTTCTTCACTCATTTGCTAACTTGACTAAAAGTCTCATCACTTTAAAATTGGTAGACGGTGAGTGTGTCTTAGATCCAAAGTCTAAGCCTCACCTAGGAGACCTCACTTTAATTGCTTGTCCCATTTTCGACTAGATAGCATATATCTTGTGCGAATAGGAAGCTCTCTCTTAGGGGTCCGAATTTAGAAGTTTAGGTTGTGTCCTTTCTTTAATTTGTGTTTTTCTTTGTTGTCTTTAAGACTTAAGTGGATTTAAGAGTGATTTTGATCTAAGGACTCTAGTAAGTAGCAAGAAGCATATTTGGCAAGGATAAGGCTTGGTACTTAAGCATTCCTAGTGAATCACCTCTCTTACCTGGAATATTGCTTCAAGTGAAAATCTCTAGTCTTTACTTCAAGAATAACATTTAAGTCCATCCTAATGTCTAGAAGGCATTCTCCTAGGATTAGTGATAGTGAAAAAGAACACTTTTCTCTTCAAACTTTAGTTAATGAATTCAAGGAAATAAGAAGAGAAATGAATGAAGAGAAAGTCAATAGAGAGCTTCAAAATGTTGTTATTCAAGATGAGTTGAGAATGATAAGAAAAAGTAAGTCCAGGGGAAGTCAGAGTGACAACTCTCAAGAGGGAGGGATGTCTATGAGTCTGGGTGATTATTACCCTCATCAGCCTTCTACTTCTAGAAGGCATAGGAGAAATTCTCATGCACCCCCACCCCCTAAAGAAGTCAATGTTGTGTTGCCTCACTTCCATGGGAAGGACAATGTAGAGGCTTATCTTGATTGGGAGATGAAGGTAGAACAATTGTTTGAATGCCACCAAGTGAGTGAAGAGAGGAAGGTCTCTCTAGCTACCCTAAGCTTTCAAGGGTATGCAATGTACTGGTGGACTGCCTTGGTCAAAGAGAGGCTTAGACATCAAGCCCCTCCCATCCATTATTGGAATGATCTCAAGTCTGCCCTTAGGAGGAGACACATTCCCTCCTACTACAATAGGGAACTCATGGATAAACTCCAAAGGTTACAACAAAGGTCTATGACAGTTGAGGAATATAGACAAAAGATGGAGTTGTATATGATGAGGGCAGGCATAGTGGAGGGTCCAGAAATTACTTTAGCTAGATTTTTAAGTGGGCTCAATTTTGACATAAGAGATAAGGTTGAACTTCTACCTTATAGAGATTTGAATGATCTTGTTCAAATGTGTATAAAGGTAGAACAACAAAACTTGAGAAAATCTTCTTCTAAAAGAATTCAAGTTCAACCTACTTTTGAAAAGAAAATTTTTAAAGAAAAAGAGCCATTTAAACCTCTAGCCAAAATAGAAGAGAGACCCAAGAAAGAGACACCCTCACACACAAGAACAAGTGAAATCAAATGCTTCAAATGTCTAGGAAGGGGTCATGTAGCTACTCAATGTCCTACAAAAAGAAACATTATTTTGAAAGGCAAGGACATTTATAGTAGTGAAAGTGACACCTCAACTAGTACAAGTGAGAGTGAGGAAGAAGAGAGGGAAGAGGAAATATATGCTGATGATGGGCAACTTCTCATGGTGAGAAGGATACTTAGCAACCAACCAAGTCTTGAACACATATCACAAAGAGAGAACATCTTTCACACAAGATGTAAAATTCAAGAAAATCATTGTTCTCTCATTGTTGATAGTGGGTCTTGTTGCAATTGTTGTAGCACAAGGTTGGTTGAGAAGTTGAAACTTGATATTATTCCCCATCCAAAACCTTATAAACTTCATTGGCTAAATGAAGATGGGGATATAATAGTCAAGAATCAAGTGAAGTTAGCATTTTCCATTGGGAACTTCAAAGATGAAGTTTTATGTGATATAGTTCCCATGGAAGCATGTCATGTGTTATTGGGAAGACCATGGCAATTTGATCATCAAACTATCCATCATGGTCTAACCAATACCATCACTATCCATCAAAAGGACAAGAAGTTTGTGCTTCATCCTTTGACTCCTACCCAAGTGGCTAAGGATCAAGCACAAATGAAGTCTTTAAGAAAGCAAGAACATGCTCAAAAGAAAAAGTCAAAAACAAAGGAGGGTATAGAAACAAGTGTGCCATCTAAGGTCACTCAACATGAAGTCCTTTTAAACAAAAAGACTTTAATCAATACACTTCAAGTTGAGCAACCTTCATATCTTCTTCTTTGTCAAGGGTCACTTACATGCACATCTAGTGATTCAAAGATTTCAACTCCTTCTCCATCCATTCAAAAACTTTTGAAAGAATTTGATGATCTATTCCCACAAGAAATTCCTAAAGGGCTTCCACCCATAAGAGGAATTGAACATCAAATTGATTTCATTCCAGGGGCAGTTCTTCCCAATAGGCCAGCCTATAGGACAAACCCCCAAGAAACTAAGGAGATTGAGACACAAGTCCAAGAGTTGCTAGATAAAGGCTTAGTTCAAAAGAGTCTAAGTCCATGTGCTGTACCAGTGTTGCTTGTTCCAAAAAAAGATGGGAAGTGGCGCATGTGTTGTGATTGTAGAGCTATCAACAACATCACAATCAAGTATAGACATCCCATTCCTAGGCTTGATGATATGTTGGATGAATTGCATGGAGCACAAATATTTTCAAAGGTAGATTTAAAAAGTGGCTATCACCAAATAAGAATTAAGGAAGGTGATGAATGGAAAACTGCCTTTAAGACCAAGTTTGGATTATATGAATGGCTAGTTATGCCTTTTGGTCTTACAAATGCTCCAAGCACATTCATGAGACTTATGAATCATGTCCTTAGGGATTGCATTGGGAAGTTTGTAGTTGTTTACTTTGATGACATCTTGGTATATAGTCAAAATTTGCAAACTCATGAAAAACATTTGAGAGTTGTTTTAACAATTCTTAGAACACACAAATTGTTTGCAAACTTTGACAAATGTACCTTTTGTGTTGATAGTGTCATATTTCTTGGATTTGTGGTCACCAAAAATGGGGTTCATGTGGACCCAGAAAAAATAAAGGCCATCCAAGATTGGCCTCCTCCAAAGAATGTAGGAGAAGTAAGGAGCTTCCATGGGTTGGCAAGCTTTTACAGAAGATTTGTTCCTAACTTCTCTAGTCTTGCGTCACCCCTCATTGAGTTGGTAAAAAAAGATGTTACATTCCATTGGGGGGATAAACAACAAAAAGCTTTTGAGCTACTCAAAGAGAAGCTCACACAAGCACCCATTCTAGCTTTGCCAAATTTTTCCAAAACTTTTGAGCTAGAATGTGATGCTTCAGGATTTGGTATAGGTGCAATATTATTACAAGAAGGACACCCAATTGCATACTTTAGTGAAAAACTTCATGGTGCCTCTTGTAATTACCCCACCTATGACAAAGAACTCTATGCACTTGTGAGGGCTCTTCAAACTTGGGAACATTACCTTGTTGCCAAGGAGTTTATCATTCATAGTGATCATGAATCACTTAAGTATTTGAAGAGTCAACACAAGTTACAAAAGAGGCATGCTAAGTGGTTGGAATTCATTGAACAATTCACTTATGTTATTAAATACAAGAAAGGAAGATCCAATGTGGTGGCTGATGCTTTGTCAAGAAAAATTAATCTATTAGCCACATTGGGAGCTCAAATTCTTGGATTTAATAACATTCTTGAATTATATTCACAAGATCTTGATTTTGCTCCTATCTATGAGGAATGTCTCAATAAGCCTCAAGGAGGATTCTATGTGAAAGAGGGGTATCTTTCTAAAGAAGGAAAAATTTGCATTCCCCAAGGTTCACATAGAAAACTCCTTGTTAAAGAGACACATGAGGGAGGTTTAATGGGGCATTTTGGGGTAGAAAAGACCCTTGGCATATTGAAAGAAAAATTCTTTTGGCCTCACATGAGAAGGGATGTTCAAAGGCATTGTTTTAAGTATATAACTTGTTTAGAAGCTAAATCTAAATCAATGCCTCATGGACTTTATACTCCTTTGAATGTTACTTCCACCCCTTGGGAAGAGATAAGTATGGATTTTGTGTTAGGTCTTCCCAAAACTTCTAGGGGTTTTGATTCTATCTTTGTGGTGGTAGATAGGTTTAGCAAAATGGCTCATTTTATACCTTGCCACAAAGTAGATGATGCAAGCAACATTGCAAAGTTATTCTTTAGAGATGTGGTTAAACTTCATGGTCTACCTAAGGTAATAGTTTCGGATAGAGATACAAAATTTCTTAGTCACTTTTGGAGGACCTTATGGTCTAGATTAGGGACTAAGTTATCTTTTTCTACCACTTGCCATCCTCAAACAGATGGTCAAACTGAGGTAGTAAATAGATCTCTTTCCACATTACTAAGGGTAGTTCTAAAAGGTAATCACAAATCTTGGGATGAGTATCTTCCTCATGTTGAGTTTGCCTACAATAGAGTAGTTCATGGAACTACTAAATTGTCTCCTTTTGAAGTTGTTTATGGTTTTAATCCTTTGACACCCATGGATTTAATACCCCTTCCAAATGCTATTGATTTCATTCATCAAGATGGGGTATCTAAATCTAAGTTTATCAAAGAATTACATCACAAGGTTAAAACTCAAATTCAACAACAAAATGAGAAATATGCCAAGCAACATAACAAGGGCAAGAAAGAGTTAATCTTCAATGAAGGAGATCTAGTTTGGATTCATCTTAGAAAGGAAAGATTTCCTCAACTAAGAAAATCCAAACTCAATCCTAGAGGAGATGGACCTTTTAGAGTGATCAGGAGGATAAATAACAATGCATATCAAATTGATCTTCCTCCTGAATATGGTGTTCATGCTACCTTCAATGTATCTGACCTTAAACCTTTTGCAGGTTATGCAAGTGAAGATGACGAGCCTATGGATTTGAGGGCAAATCCCTCTCAAGAGGGAGGGGATGATACAAGAAGGCCTAACACCATTGGACCTATCACAAGAGGGATGATCAAGAAGCTACAAGATGAGTACTCTCCCAAAGGCCAAACCCTCTTTGCTATCTTTGGATGGAAGATTGGAGACCTAGAAGATGCTTGTAAGATGCCAAAACATGGAGAAGGGTAAAAGTGGACTTTGGCACATGGGGGGGGGGGGGGGTGTGCGCATAGTAGTCTAAGGGGTAGTATTAGCTTATTTCAATTCTTTATGCGCATATGTAATAAGCCACGTGAATAATATGGCTTCTAAAAGAACCATCACATTTTGCACATGTGGGTAAGGTGGCACTTGATCCGTATTTTGTGGATCTCCTTACTTCACATACATTGCATTACATGGAGCTGAGAGTTAGCTATATAAGCTACTAGGATAAGCATGTATATCACTTTTGGAAATATAGAAGATGAATTCTGCACTTTGCAAATTTCTCTCATCCGAAAGTCCTCTTTGCTTGCTGGCTTTTTCCATTGCTATCTTCTTCCATTGTGGAAGCCGCCTGAGATAGCCTACCATTCCCTCAAGCCAACTTCCATTTCACTTCATCTAATCACTTCAATCCGCTGCACACATTCCACTTAATCCAACCAACACAGAGAACATTCTCTACTACAAATTCTCCAGCACTGTTCCACTGATTCTTCAATTGCAGCAGAGTTGATTGCTTCATCCAGACTCACAGATCTGTTCCTATGCATCCCCCTTGATGCATCACTCAACTTCCTTGACTCCCTCCACTTCCTCCACTTCCTCCACTTCGTCCAGTTCGTCAACTTATTCAACTTCGTCAACTTAGTCCAGTTCGTCAACTTCGTCCACGACGTCCACTTCGTGAACTTCGTCCACTTGTTCTTCTTCTTCTTCTTCTTCTTATTTTGCTTCCCCCTCTTCTCCTTCGTCTCCTTCGTCCACTTTATCCATTTCGTCCACTTTGTTAACTTAGTCCACTTCACAACGTTGTCCACTTCGTCAACTTCGTCCAGTTTGTCCACTTCTTCTTCTTCTTTTTCTTCTGCTTCTTCTTTTTCTTCTTCTTCTTCTTCTGCGTCTTCTTCTTCTCCTTCGTCTCCTTCGTCCACTTCGTCCACTTCATCAACTTAGTCCACTTCGTCAACATAGTCCACTTCGTCCACTTTATCCACTTCGTCCATTTCTTCAACTTCATCCACTTCGTCCACTTCGTCCACTTCCTTCATTTCCTCCACTTCGTCCACTTCTTCCACTTCATCCAATTTGCCCAGTTCGTCCACTTCGTCCGCATCGTCAACTTCGCCAACTTCGTCCACTACGTCCACTTCGTTCATTTCGTCCACTTCGCCCACTTCCACGAGTTCCTCCACTTCGTCCACTTCCTCAATTTCGTCCACTTCGTACACTTCTACCACTTCCTCCACTTCCTCTACTTCCTCCACTTCCTTGACTCCCTCCACTTCCTCCACTTCGTCCACTTCGTCCAGTTCCTCCACTTCGTCCACTTCGTCCAATTCGTCAACTTATTCCACTTCATCAACTTAGTCCACTTCGTCAACTTCGTCCACTTCTTCAACTTTTTCTTCTTCTTCTTCTTCTTCTGATTCCCTTTCTTCCCCTTCGTCTCCTTCGTCCACTTCGTCTACTTCATCCACTTCGTCAAGTTAGTCCACTTTGTCAACTTAGTCCACTTCGTCAACTTTGTCCACTTCGTCCAGTTCGTCAACTTTCTAACTTCCTCAACTTCGTCCACTTCGTTCACTTCGTCCAATTCGCCCAGTTCCTCGAGTTTCTCCACTTTGTACACTTAGCCAACTTCGTCCATTTCGTCCACTTCTACCACTTCCTTCACTTCCTTGACTCCCTCGACTTCCTCCATTTCGTCCTCTTCGTCCACCTCGTCCACTTCGTCCACTTCGTCCAGTTCGTCAACTTATTCCACTTCGTCAACTTACTCCAGTTCGTCAACGTTGTCCACTTCCTCCACGACGTCCACTTCGTCAACTTCGTCCACTTGTTCTTCTTCTTCTTCTTATTATTATTATTTTGCTTCCCCTTATTCTCCTTCGTCTCCTTCGTCCACTTCGTCCACTTTATCCACTTCGTCAACTTAGTCTACTTCGTCAACTTAGTCCACTTCGTCCACTTCTTGCACTTCTTCTTCTTCTTCGTCTTCTTCTTCTTCTTCTTCTTCTTCTTCTTCTTCTTCTTCTTCTGCTGTTGTTGCTTCTGCTTCTCCTTCTTCTCGTTCGTCTCCTTCGTTCACTTCATCCACTGTCTCATATTAGTCCACTTCGCAACTTTGTCCATTTCGTCAACTTCGTCCATTTCATCCACTTCTTCTTCTTCTTCTTGTTCTTCTTCTTCATCTTCTTCTGCTTCCCCTTCTTCTCCTTCATCTCGTAACTCCACTTCGTCCACTTCGTCAACTTGCTCCACATCGTCCACTTCGTCAACATATTCCACTTCGTCAACTTAGTCCACTTCGTCAACTTCGTCCACTTCGCCCACTTCTTCTTCTTCCTCTTCTTCTTTTTCTTTTTTTTTTCTTCTTCTTCTTCTTCTTTTTCTTTTCTTCTTCTTCTTCTTCTTCTTCTTCTTCTTCTTCTTCTTCTGCTGCTTCTGCTTCTCCTTCTTCTCCTTCGTCTCCTTCGTCCACTTCGTCCACTTTGTCAACTTAGTGCACTTCGCAACTTTGTCCACTTCGTCAACTTCGTCCACTTCGTCGTCTTCTTCTTCTTCTTCTTCTTCTTCTTGATGTTCTTCTACTTCCCCTTCTTCTCCTTCGTCTCCTAACGCAACTTCGTCCACTTCGTCAACTTAGTCCACTTCGTCAACTTATTCCACTTCGTCAACTTATTCCACTTCTTCTTCTTCTTCTTCTTCTTCTTCTGCTTCTCCTTCTTCCACTTGGTCACCTTCGTCCAGTTCGTCCAATTCATCCACTTAGTCCACTTCGTCAACTTAGTCCACTTTGTCCACTTTATCCACTTTGTCCATTTCTTCCACTTCTTCCACTTCTTCTTCGTCTTCTTCTTCTTCTTCTTCTTCTTCTTCTTCTGCTTCTCCTTCGTCTTTTTCGTCCACTTCCTCCACTTCTTCCACTACGTCCATTTCCTCCACTTTGTGCACTTCTTCCACTTCGTTCAGTTCGTCCACTTCGTCAACTTCGCCAAATTCGTCAACTGTGTCCACTTCGTCCACTTCGCCCACTTCCTCGAGTTTCTCGAGTTCTACCAGTTCCTCCACTTCGTCCACTTCGTCAACTTCGTCCACCTCGTCCATTTCGTCCACTTCCTCCACTTTTACCACTTCCTCCACTTCCTCTACTTCCTCCACTTCCTCGACTCCGTCCACTTCGTCCACTTCGTCAACTTCGTCCACTTCTTCTTCTTCTTCTTCTTCTTCTTCTTCGTCTTCGTCTTCGTCTTCTTCTTCTTCTTCTTCTTCTTCTTCTTCTTCTTCATATCCTTCTGCTTCCCCTTCTTCTCCTTCGTCTCCTTCCTCCACTTAGTCCACTTCGTCAACTTAGTCCACTTTGTCAACTTAGTCCACTTCGTCAACCTAGTCCACTTCGTCAACTTCGTCCACTTGGTCCACTTCGTCAACTTATTCCACTTCGTCATTTTAGTCCACTTCGTCAACTTCGTCCACTTCTTGCACTTATTCTTCTTCTTCTTTTTCTTCTTCATCATCATCTTCTTCTGCTTCCCCGTCTTCTCCTTCGTCTCCATCCTCCACTTCGTCAACTTAGTCCACTTCGTCAACTTCGTCCATTTCGTCAACTTCGTCCACTTCTACCACTTCCTCCACTTCGTCCCCTTTGATAACAGTTGAAAAACTGTTATTTTCATGCTTAAAATTGATACTAAAAGCAACCTTTAGACTTAGAAACTAGCTTGAAATCAATACTTTTATCTATATTTTCAGAAATAAGAGAGCTGGACAGGTTTATGCTTGATTTGAGTGTTTTTGTGCAGGTTTTAAGGTGAATTTAGTGAAAAGAGTGAAGAAGGAGAGAAGTGACATTAGAAAAGACAAGAAAGAGTGCAAAAAGAGAAGTCGAAGGCACCGCTCAGCGGTAATTTACCGCTGAGCGGCACTCAAGAGGTCACGTTGGAACCGCTGAGGGGCAAAATGGCCGCTGAGGGGAAGAAAGAAGACGCGCAACCACCGCTGAGCGGTAAATACCGCTGAGCGGCACTTTTTGGGCTTGGGCTTTTGTAATCTTTTGTAACTCTAGATTAGTATATAAGGGCTTGCACGTCCTAGGGTTAGGTATCTTTGGCAGAAACGAGGCAAACACTCTCTCTTCCACCCCTTTGAAGGAGGATCTTGGATGCTCAGGCTACCTCTTCACCTTTATTGGGTTTATTCTTTCATTCTTTCATTATTGTTCATCTAGGTTCACCATGAATATGGTGAACTAAACCTTGTATGTTTGTTGGGGAATCAATGTAATCTCTTGAAGCTCTCATATATGGAATTTATGTTTGCATCTTAATCTAAGACTTATGCTTTCTTTCATCATTAGTTAGGGTTTTTCCTCTTTGCTCAATGCGTGCATTGTTTAACTCATTCTATTGCATGATTATTGGTTTTGTCGATACGGACACGTACGGGGAAGTCTAGATCCGGGGAATTTCTCCCAATATTATACTGACAATATTATATTGGTTGTCGTTAAGCTCCTGCACTCATGAACTAATCATTAGGAATGCTAGGAATTGTATGAACTATTTGATTAGGGAGAAGCCATCTAGAATGGTACATTAGAGAGTGGCATTAACAATGATGATTTGAATGTTGAATTCCTAAAATGTATGAGAGTGGATGAGATGAAATTGACCCCCAACAACATATTCATTCATATATTCCATTGAAAGTGTTTATCTTTTGTCTTTGCCATTGATCAATTCATGCATACATGTTTAGTTTTTCGTCTTGCATAATATAATCCAATTATTTCGTCCTTAAGTCTTAGCTAATCAACAAACCACACAACTAAACTAGGCCGTGAGTCCTTTGGGAAGAACGATACTTGGTCTTACCAAGTTTATTACTTGAACGATTCGGTCATACTTGCCGATTGTGAAACAAGTTTGTGACATCATATTTTGGTGCTTACAAATTTGTCCATCAAGTTTTTGGCGCCGTTGCCGGGGATTCTGGTTTAACTGGTTAATTTGTGTGATTATTGATTATCTTTGACTTTTTGAATTTCTGTTTTTATTTTTTCTGTTTTTATTTTATTTTATTTTATTTTATTTTTCTGTTTTTTTTTTTTTTTTTTTTTTTTTTTTTTTTTTTTTATCTTTTTAGGTTAGGTTAGATTTTATTTTATTTTATCTTTTTAGGTTAGGTTAGATTTTATTTATTTTATTTTAATTTTTAGGTTAGATTAGGATTTATTTTATTCTATCTTATTTGATTCTATCTTCTAAATCTTTTTATCTTCTGAATTTATATCTTCTTCTATATCTTTTTGTGCTAACAAATCTTTTCTAGGGTTTTGTTTTCTTGTGTATGCAGGAAGCAATTCGAACTAGGAGTAAGAAAACAACAGAACCAATTCTTGAAGGTCTAGAAGAGAGTAGAAGGAGGAGAAGAATCAGAACGTCCAGAGAACTTTTCCCTTCTCCAGAAACTCTCCTCCAATCATCACCACAAGGTTCTGTTCACAGCACAAGAAGTATGGAGAATAACAATGCTAGAAGAACTCTTGCAGATTACACTAATATTGTTGGACCTCAACACTTTAACAGCATAGCAAGACCCAGAGTCAATGCAGCCAACATGGAGGTCAAGCCAGCATTAATTCAACTGGTGAAGAGTAATCAATTTAATGGGTTGTCTCACGAAAGCCCATATGAGCACCTTACAACTTTCAATGAGATCTGCAATACGGTCAAGATTAATGGGGTGCCAGACGAAGCTATCAAACTTAGTTTGTTTCCCTTCTCATTGGGGGGCAATGCTAAGCTTTGGTTAAACTCTTTTCCAGAAGAAAGTTTCACAGAGTGGGAAGCAGTGGTCACAAAATTTCTAAACAAGTACTTTCCACAATCTAAGGTGACCAAAGGCAAGCAAGAGATTTCGTCATTCAAGCAGGGCATGGAGGAGTCACTTGGACATGCATGGGACAGGTATAAAAGCTTGTTACGTAAAACTCCCACGCATGGTTTTGAAGATCAAGAAGTAGTCCTAACTTTCCTTGGAGGGCTTGGTTCACAAACCAAGATGATGCTGGATGCCTCAGCTGGAGGCAATATCAAATGGAAGACTCCAGAGGAAGCAACTGACATTATTGAAAATATGGCTACAAGTGACAATGAGCTACACAGTGAGAGAGGAGCTCCTATGCAACAAAAAGGAGTTCTTCATTTACAAACACATGATGCCTTGCTAGCTCAGAACAAAATTCTAACTCAACAGCTGGAGACTCTGACTAAAACTTTGGCTCAATTACCTAAAGAGTTGAAATCTGCTGCACAGGTACAAACCCAGTTGTGCGAACTATGTGGAGGTGACCATATCAATGGTCAATGTGCTTTGCCAGTGGAAGCCGTGGAGGATGTTAATTTCATGGCTAATCAGTTTCCATACCGTCAAGGGAACTACAATCAGGGGTGGAAACCACATCCAAGCATTGGCCAAGGACAAACTGGGCAAGTTAATCAATATAACAAGCAGCAGCAGCAACCAACCTTGTGGCAACAGTTATCTACGCTTAACGAAAGGCAAACAAGGTTGGAAGAAACTCTTAATCAATTCATACAGAAAACAGAATCGTCTCAAAAGAGCACTGAAGCTGCTATAAAGAATTGGGAGATTCAAATGGGTCAAATTATCAAGCGATTAGAAGAAAGACCAGATAGAAATTTTGGGGCTAATACTGAGGTTAACCCCAGAGAAGAGTGCAAGGTGGTAGAGAGTGTTGATGATGAGAAAGTTGAGTTAGATACAGAAGAAAGAAGAGAAATAGAGAGCAAAAGCACTTTTCCTTTTCCAATCCATCAAGACTTCACAGAATTATTCAAAATGGTGGATAATGATGCACCTTGGGAACAGATTCTACAACAGATTACAGTTTACACTAAATCTAATGAAGAAATCTCTACAAAGAAAAGACGCAGAGATGATGAGGCAAAGGAGTGTATAATTGTTAAGCAAGAGTCATTCCCTCCTAAAGCACCAGATCCAGGTAGTTTTTCTATCCCTTGCACTATAGGGAAGAAAAAGGTGAAGAAAGCTCTCCTTGATTTAGGTTCAAGTGTTAACTTGATACCTTATTCTTTACTGGAGCAAATTGGCAATGTTAAAGTGAAACCTGTAAAGGTTAATCTAGTAATGGCCGATGGATCTTCAAAGGAGCCATGTGGGATTGCTGAGGATATTATAGTTTGTGTTGGCAAACTTCAGTTTTTAGCAGACTTTGTGGTGATGAAAATGGAGACCGAGAAGATACCTATCATACTTGGAAGACCGTTTATGAAAACGGCCAGGGCCATCATTGATGTACATGAAGGTATAGTGTTGCTCCAAGACAGAGAGGAGAGAGTGGTGGTGGATGTCTTCAAAGATGAAACACAAGCAAAGGATGAAGAGGCTAGTTATAAAGCTGCATTTCGAGATGCACCCATGACTAGAAGTCAAGATGAAAATCTTGAGGTATCAGGTAACCATTGTTTGTTGTTTCAGGTACCTAAGGATGAAGAAGAAACTGGAAAAGGAAAAGAGATTCCTAGGGACTGGAAGGAAAGAGAACTCCAACTTGGCACACCTGTGAGACTCAAGAACAAGTTGTGGGTTGTGAAGGGCTTCAAAGAGAAGGAGATGATAGAGATAGAATCTCCATATTCTAGAAGAACCAAAACAGTCCAAAGGAAGCAGTTGAGAAGTTGGTGGAAAGACTACATCAACTATACAGAAGATGGAACATGAACTTTATTGGGTCAAGCTAATGACGTTAAAAGAGCGCTTGCTGGGAGGCAACCCAGTGGTTGACAAACTTTTAATTTTGATTTGGTTTAATTTGTGAACATTATTTTGTAAATATTTTGTTGAATTTAGCATCTACTGAAGGATGCTAGGTGGTTAAGTATCTACTGAAGGATACTAGGTTTGTAACACCTACTGATGGGTGTTGGTAAGAAATTTTGCACCTACTGATGGGTGCTGGTAAGTATGAAACACCTACTGATGGGTGTTGGTGGATTTTGGGTCAGGCTCGTGACGTTAAACAAGCGCTACCTGGGAGGCAACCCAGTTGATTGATTGTTTTTGTTTGTTTATTTTTAGTTAGGATTTGCATAAGCATTTTTAACATTTAATTGCAGGGAACCTATGAGGGACATGTAGGGAAGTCACGTAGGTCAAGAAAAGAAGGAGGGGAGCACTTCATGAAAGTGCCGCTGAGCGGCAATTACCGCTGAGCGGTACTATCGCAAAGGGGCTTAAGTTCCCCTTAGCGGGACCCGAGCCCATTAGGGTATTTTTTATACCCCAAGCTGCGTTTTAGGGTTTATTTTCTGGCTTCTCTCTGCACAAACACTTCCACACACATTCTCTTAAGGTTTTCCACATCTTTTTACTCTTCCCTCTTAGAAAAATTTCTCTTCCACTCACTTTTACACTAGTGTGCCATCAAAGTTTGGGGTTGGAAGAGAGCATTCTAGTTTGGAAGCATTCTCATATCATCTAGCATCTCCACCCAAGTAAGTAAAATGCATTTGGTTCATTCTAGGGTTCTTGAATTTGAATGTGATTGTCAAAGCATGAATATTTAGGGATTTTGATTTCTATGCATGATTTGATGATATACTTGATATTTGAACCGATTAAACTGCTTGATTATGAACTGGAAAACTGAAAATTGCATTTGGGTGGAGTTAGGACAGTTTTAAAACGAGATTTGCAAAAATCTGCAGGTCACCGCTGAGCGGCATTTACCGCTGAGCGGCACTCTGCCAGATTTGATTTTTCTGGTTTGTTGCGTGGCACTGGTGGCGCTGAGGGGAAATTCTGGCCCTCAGCGGTGGTTTAGCTTCAAAAGGAGTTGTGTTCTGTGTTTTACTAATGATTAACATCATGTTCTGTGGTTGTGGTTTGTGTTTTGAATGCAGGAATGGCATCCTCTTCAGGAAAGAGATTGAAAACCATGGCAACTAAGAGGAAAGAAAAGGAACCAGAGCAACCCCACTCTGGCAGGTTCCTCTCTAGGAAACATGAGAAGCACTTTAGGGTGGTTCAGGACAGGAGACTTCTGATGGAGAGAAAAGTTGGAATGATACCTAACTTTGCTCCTCAATTTGGAGAGCAAGTGTTAGGGAATGATTGGGGAAAGCTAGCCACTTATCCAGCACCTGCCAACATAGCTGTGGTCAAGGAATTTTACACCAATGCAAAGAAGATTGGTGGTCATCCAGCTGAGAATTATTTGGGCTATGTCAGAGGCCATGCTATCAGGTTTGATCCTGATTCTATCAACAACTTCCTGGATACTGTGTGGGCTGGTGAGCAATGTCAGTTTGCTCTTAGCATGGAGGAAGGTGCTGACTTTGAGGATGTTGAGAGAGTACTGTGTATACCTGGAGGACACTTCCAAAGGAATAGATCTGGCGCAGTGGTTAATATTAGGAGGACGGATTTGACTCCTCTTGCAAAATATTGGATGGCATTTTCTCATGCCAACATTCAGCCATGTTCACATGTGTCAGATATTACTCTCAGCAGGGTACTATTCATCTACTGTGCTATCAGAAACTTGAATGTTAATATTGGGCAGGTAATAGCTGATGAAATCAGTGTATGTGCTAACACCTCAAACAACAAAGCACCACTAGGACATCCTTCTTTGATCACTCACCTTTGCAAGCAAGCTGGGGTGGACACTTCTGTTCCACCATTTGAGAGGCCAAGAAAAGCTATTGATGAGGCTTATTATAGACAGTATTGTGGAGGTGAGGATGCAGCTCAGCCAGTTCCACCACGCCATGCTCGTAGAGAGAGAGGGCCAGCACAGAGCCGGACATCTGCTGATGCGCATGAAGCAGAACCATTCCAGATGAGGGACATGTATATGTCTCTCATAGGTGCTCAGTTGCAGTCCATTCACAGAGGGCAGGTGGCCACTGCTGAGATGATAGTGGGGATGTATGATAATCCTCCAGCCCACAGGTGGACTATGGATGAATTCCATAATGTTGTAGCTTGGCCAGAAGAACCAGTATATGGAGGAGGAGCTGGAGCAGCTGAAGCTTCAGCAAGAGATATGGAAGAAGATGAAGCTGAAGAGGAAGATGCATTTGATGAAGATGAAGATGAGGAGGAAGAGGAAGATACAGAGGACAGCTCAAACTGATGAGGAGCTGAGATAGCATTTACTGATGAATGCTATCATATGATTATGCTTTTGCGGTTTAAGTTTTCTGAACTTATTTTTGTTTTCGCTTTTAGATTAGGGTTTGATGTACTCTCTTGAAAACCGGGTTTGTGTGATGGTTTGCTATTAACTGTGATTGTTTGATAAGTAATGCTTGATGATGCTTATTGATTGATTGATGTTGAGATGATGTGCACATAAAATGCTTATACAGGTGATTCACAAGCTTTGTGAACAAATGCAGGATATCATGATTGTGATTGTGAAATTAAGCAGGATTTGTATGTCAAATGTGAATGAGCTTATATGTGAGGTTTTGAGCTCCAGAGTTTTTGTTATTGTTGAATGCTATTACTTTGAAAGCATGAATGATTTTGCCCAGGTTTTCTATGATTGAATCAATTGCTTGTTTTGCATCATATGATCAAGGCCGTTTGTTGGAACCCTTTTTATTGGCCAAATTCATAAAGTTAGCCCACTAAAAGAGAACACGTTGTGTTCTATCCTTTGAACCCTTAGCCTTGAACATACACTGAAACCTTTGATTGAAAAATCTTTACCTTGAGTTAAGTAGAAGATCTTGTGTGGTATTGGTAAATGTTCAAGTTTGGGGTTGTTGGGAAAACATAAAAAGCATTGAGCTAAGAGCTAAAAAGTAAGAATATGCAAAGAAAAAGAAAAGAAAAGAAAAAGAAGTAAAGCTCAATGCAATTGCAATTGTAAAAGGCAAGTTGGGAATGAATAAGATGATTGTGTTGTTATGATTCTCTTAACTCAAGGATTTTGTGATCCAGAAAAACCAATTTTCTTGTTAGCCCAGCCACATTATAAGCCATTGAAAAGTCCTTGTGATGATGCATGCTTGTGATTGTTTTGATTGTGGTAAAATGAAAGGCAAAGTTGATTCATGTGACATTGTGATAGTGGAGTGAATGAGTGAAACACTTTACCTCTTATACACTTGTGTGATGAGGGAAACACTTTGTCTAGTGAGGAAATATTCCATAAGCACATAAACATCCATGCTTAATTGATTGATCATTCATGAAATATAGCATTTGTTGGAATTTAAATGACTTTGTGAACACTAAAGCATGTGCACATCTTGATTGAATCTTGGTCATAAGTTTAAATGAAGCTGTTACTTATCTTGAGAAAAGGATTTTGAATGAGTGAACCATCATATGAATTGGTTGGAGATGGAGTTACATTTTGTTTGCTTGAGGACAAGCAAAGTTCTAAGTTTGGGGTTGTGATAACAGTTGAAAAACTGTTATTTTCATGCTTAAAATTGATACTAAAAGCAACCTTTAGACTTAGAAACTAGCTTGAAATCAATACTTTTATCTATATTTTCAGAAATAAGAGAGCTGGACAGGTTTATGCTTGATTTGAGTGTTTTTGTGCAGGTTTTAAGGTGAATTTAGTGAAAAGAGTGAAGAAGGAGAGAAGTGACATTAGAAAAGACAAGAAAGAGTGCAAAAAGAGAAGTCGAAGGCACCGCTCAGCGGTAATTTACCGCTGAGCGGCACTCAAGAGGTCACGTTGGAACCGCTGAGGGGCAAAATGGCCGCTGAGGGGAAGAAAGAAGACGCGCAACCACTGCTGAGCGGTAAATACCGCTGAGCGGCACTTTTTGGGCTTGGGCTTTTGTAATCTTTTGTAACTCTAGATTAGTATATAAGGGCTTGCACGTCCTAGGGTTAGGTATCTTTGGCAGAAACGAGGCAAACACTCTCTCTTCCACCCCTTTGAAGGAGGATCTTGGATGCTCAGGCTACCTCTTCACCTTTATTGGGTTTATTCTTTCATTCTTTCATTATTGTTCATCTAGGTTCACCATGAATATGGTGAACTAAACCTTGTATGTTTGTTGGGGAATCAATGTAATCTCTTGAAGCTCTCATATATGGAATTTATGTTTGCATCTTAATCTAAGACTTATGCTTTCTTTCATCATTAGTTAGGGTTTTTCCTCTTTGCTCAATGCGTGCATTGTTTAACTCATTCTATTGCATGATTATTGGTTTTGTCGATACGGACACGTACGGGGAAGTCTAGATCCGGGGAATTTCTCCCAATATTATACTGACAATATTATATTGGTTGTCGTTAAGCTCCTGCACTCATGAACTAATCATTAGGAATGCTAGGAATTGTATGAACTATTTGATTAGGGAGAAGCCATCTAGAATGGTACATTAGAGAGTGGCATTAACAATGATGATTTGAATGTTGAATTCCTAAAATGTATGAGAGTGGATGAGATGAAATTGACCCCCAACAACATATTCATTCATATATTCCATTGAAAGTGTTTATCTTTTGTCTTTGCCATTGATCAATTCATGCATACATGTTTAGTTTTTCGTCTTGCATAATATAATCCAATTATTTCGTCCTTAAGTCTTAGCTAATCAACAAACCACACAACTAAACTAGGCCGTGAGTCCTTTGGGAAGAACGATACTTGGTCTTACCAAGTTTATTACTTGAACGATTCGGTCATACTTGCCGATTGTGAAACAAGTTTGTGACATCATATTTTGGTGCTTACAAATTTGTCCATCACCCTTCATCCACTTCGTCAACTTATTCCACTTCATCAACTTAGTTCAGTTTGTCCACTTCATCGACTTCGTCCACTTCGTCCACTAATTCCACTTCTGCTTCTTCTTCTTCTTCTTTTGTTTCCCCTTCATCTCCTTCGTCTCTTTCGTCCACTTGCTCCACTTCGTCCACTTCGTCAACTTAGTCCACTTTGTCAACTTTGTCCACTTCGTCCACTTCGCCAATTCTTCTTCTACTTCTTCTTCTTCTTCTTCTTCTTGTGCTTCTGCTTCGCCTTTTTCTCCTTTGTCTCCTTCGTCCACTTTATCAACTTAGTCCATTTCGCAACGTTGACCACTTCGTCTTCTTCTTCTTCTTCTTCTTGTTCTTCATCTTCTTCTGCTTCCTCTTCTTCTCCGTCGTCTCCTAACTCCACTTCGTCAACTTAGTCCATTTCTTCAACTTAGTCCACTTTGTCAACTTCGTCCACTTCGTCCAGTTCGTCAACTTATTCCACTTCGTCAACTAAGTCCACTTCGTCAACTTCGTCCACTTCTTTCACTTCTTCATCTTCTTCTTCTTCTTCTTCTTCTTCTTCTTAATCTTCTTTTTCTTCTTCTTCTTCTTCTTCTGCTTCTCCTTCTTCTCCTTCGTCACCTTCGTCACCTTCGTCAACGTCGTTCACTTAGTCCACTTTGTCAACTTAATCAACTTTGTCAACTTAGTCCACTTTGTCCACTTTGTCGACTTCGTCCACTTACTCCACTTCCTCCATTTCTTCCACTTCGTCCACATCTTCCACTTCGTTCACTTCGTCCATTTCGTCCATTTTGTCTACTTCGTCCACTTGGTTAACTTCACCAACTTCGTCAAGTTCGCCAACTTTGTCCACTTCGTTCAATTCGTCCACTTCGCCCACTTCCTCGAGTTCCTCTAGTTCCTCTAGTTCCTCCACTTCGTCAACTTCGTCCACTTGTGCCACTTCCTCCACTTCCTCCACTTCCTTCAGTCCCTCCACTTTGTCTACTTCGTTCACTTCGTCCATTTCGTCCACTTCGTCAACTTATTCCACTTCATCAACTTAGTGCACTTAGTCCACTTCGTCCACTTCCTCCACTTCTTCTTCTTCTTCTTCTTTTGCTTCCCTTTCTTCTCCTTCGTCCACTTCATCCACTTCGTCAACTTAGTCGACTTTGTCAACATAGTCCACTTCGTTATATTTGTCCACTTCGTTCACTTCGTCCACTTCCTCGAGTTCCTCCACTTCGTCCACTTCCTCCACTTCGTCAACTTAGTCCACTTCGTCAACTTTGTCCACTTCGTCAACTTATTCCACTTCGTCAACTTAGTCCACTTTGTCAACTTCGTCCACTTCTTGCACTTCTTCTTCTTCTTCTTCTTCTTCTTCTTCTTCTTCTTCTACTTCTCCTTCTTCACCTTCGTCACCTTCGTCCACTTCGTCCACTTCATCCACTTCGTCGACTTCGTTCACTTCGTCAACTTATTCCACTTCGTCAACTTAGTCCACTTCGTCAACTTCGTCCACTTCTTGCACTTCTTCTTCTTCTTCTTCTTCTTCTTCTTCTTCATCTTCTACTTCTTCTGCTTCTCCTTCTTCTCCTTCGTCACCTTCGTCCACTTCGTCCACTTCATCGACTTCGTCCACTTCGTTAACTTAGTCCACTTCGTCCACTTAGTCCACTTCGTCCACTTCGTCAACTTAGTCCTCTTCGTCCACCTTATCCACTTCGTCCATTTCTTCCACTTCGTCTATTTCGTCCACTTAATCCACTTCCTCCATTTCCTCCACTTCGTCCGCTTCTTCCACTTCGTTCACTTTGTCCACTTCGTCCACTTCGCCAACTTCCTCGAGTTCCTCCAATTCCTCCACGTCGTCCACTTCTACCATTTCCTCCACTTCCTCCACTTCCTTGACTTCCTCCACTTCCTCCACTTCGTCAACTTATTCCACTTCATCAACTTTGTCCACTTCGTCAACTTCATTCACTTCGTCTACTTCGTCCACTTCGTCCACTTCGTCCACTTCGTCCACTTTGTCGACTTCGTCCACTTACTCCACTTCCTCCATTTCTTCCACTTCGTCCACATCTTCCACTTCGTTCACTTCGTCCATTTCGTCCATTTTGTCTACTTCGTCCACTTGGTTAACTTCACCAACTTCGTCAACTTCGCCAACTTTGTCCACTTCGTTCAATTCGTCCACTTCGCCCACTTCCTCGAGTTCCTCTAGTTCCTCTAGTTCCTCCACTTCGTCAACTTCGTCCACTTGTGCCACTTCCTCCACTTCCTCCACTTCCTTCAGTCCCTCCACTTTGTCTACTTCGTTCACTTCGTCCATTTCGTCCACTTCGTCAACTTATTCCACTTCATCAACTTAGTGCACTTAGTCCACTTCGTCCACTTCCTCCACTTCTTCTTCTTCTTCTTCTTTTGCTTCCCTTTCTTCTCCTTCGTCCACTTCATCCACTTCGTCAACTTAGTCGACTTTTTCAACATAGTCCACTTCGTTATATTTGTCCACTTCGTTCACTTCGTCCACTTCCTCGAGTTCCTCCACTTCGTCCACTTCCTTCACTTCGTCAACTTAGTCCACTTTGTCAACTTTGTCCACTTCGTCAACTTATTCCACTTCGTCAACTTAGTCCACTTTGTCAACTTCGTCCACTTCTTGCACTTCTTCTTCTTCTTCTTCTTCTTCTTCTTCTTCTTCTACTTCTCCTTCTTCACCTTCGTCACCTTCGTCCACTTCATCCACTTCGTCGACTTCGTTCACTTCGTCAACTTATTCCACTTCGTCAACTTAGTCCACTTCGTCAACTTCGTCCACTTCTTGCACTTCTTCTTCTTCTTCTTCTTCTTCTTCATCTTCTACTTCTTCTGCTTCTCCTTCTTCTCCTTCGTCACCTTCGTCCACTTCGTCCACTTCATCGACTTCGTCCACTTCGTCCACTTCATCGACTTCGTCCACTTCGTTAACTTAGTCCACTTCGTCCACTTCGTCCACTTAGTCCACTTCGTCCACTTCGTCAACTTAGTCCTCTTCGTCCACCTTATCCACTTCGTCCATTTCTTCCACTTCGTCTATTTCGTCCACTTAATCCACTTCCTCCATTTCCTCCACTTCGTCCGCTTCTTCCACTTCGTTCACTTTGTCCACTTCGTCCACTTCGCCAACTTCCTCGAGTTCCTCCAATTCCTCCACGTCGTCCACTTCTACCATTTCATTCACTTCCTCCACTTCCTTGACTTCCTCCACTTCCTCCACTTCGTCAACTTATTCCACTTCATCAACTTTGTCCACTTCGTCAACTTCATTCACTTCGTCTACTTCGTCCACTTCGTCCACTTCGTCAACTTAGTCGACTTTGTCAACTTAATCCACTTCGTCAAATTTGTCCACTTCGTCCACTTCGTCAACTTCGTCAACTTCGCCAACTTCGTCAACTTCGTCAACTTCGTTCACTTCGCCCACTTCCTCGATTTCCTCTAGTTCCTCCACTTCGTCCACCTCGTCAACTTCGTCCACTTCTATCGCTTCCTCCACTTCCTTGACTCCCTCCACTTCCTCCACTTCCTCCACTTCCTTCCACTTCGTTCACTTTGTACACTTACTCCACTTCACAACTTTGTCCATTTCGTCCATTTCCTCTACTTTGTGCACTTCTTCCACTTCGTTCACTTCGTCCACTTCGCCCACTTCCTCGAGTTTCTCGAGTTCTACCAGTTCCTCCCCTTCGCCCACTTCGTCAACTTCGTCCATTTCGTCCACTTCTACCACTTCCTCCACTTCCTCTACTTCCTCCACTTCCTCGACTCCCTTCACTTCGTCAACTTCGTCCACTTCGTCCACTTCTTCTTCTTCTTCTTCTTCTTCTTCTACTTCGTGTTCTTCTTCTTCTTCTTCTTCTTCTTCTTGATCTCCTTCTGCTTCCCCTTCTTCTCCTTCGTCTCCTTCCTCCACTTAGTCCACTTCGTCAACTTAGTCCACTTCGTCAACTTAGTCCACTTCGTCAACCTAGTCCACTTCGTCAACTTCGTCCACTTGGTCCACTTGGTCCACTTCGTCAACTTATTCCACTTCGTCATTTTAGTCCACTTCGTCAACTTCGTCCACTTCTTGCACTTATTCTTCTTCTTCTTTTTCTTCTTCATGATCATCTTCTTCTGCTTCCCCTTCTTCTCCTTCGTCTCCATCCTCCACTTCATCTACTTCGTCAACTTAGTCCACTTCGTCAACTTTGTCCATTTCGTCAACTTCGTCCACTTCCTCCACTTCCTTGACTCCCCCCACTTCCTCCACTCCCTCGACTCCCTGCACTTCGTCCCCTTCATCCACTTCGTCAACTTATTCCACTTCATCAACTTATTTCAGTTTGTCCACTTCATCCACTTCGTCCACTAATTCCACTTCTTCTTCTTCTTCTTCTTCTTCTTCTTTTGTTTTCCCTTCATCTCCTTCGTCTCCTTCGTCCACTTGCTCCACTTCGTCCACTTCGTCAACTTAGTGCAATTCGTCAACTTTGTCCACTTCGTCCACTTCGCCAATTCTTCTTCTTCTACTTCTTCTTCTTCTTCTTCTTCTTCTTCTTCTTCTTGTGCTTCTGCTTCTCCTTTTTCTCTTTCGTCTCCTTCGTCCACTTCGTCCACTTTGTCAACTTAGTCCATTTCGCAACGTTGCCCACTTCGTCAACTTCGGCCACTTCGTACACTTCTTCTTCTTCTTCTTCTTCTTCTTCTTCTTCATCTTCTTCTGCTTCCTCTTCTTCTCCGTCGTCTCCTAACTCCACTTCGTCAACTTAGTCCACTTCGTCAACTTAGTCCACTTCTTCAACTTAGTCCACTTGGTCAACTTCGTCCAGTTCGTCAACTTATTCCACTTCGTCAACTTCGTCCATGATGACAAATTTATGAACACCGAAAAACGGTGCCACAAACTTGTTTAACAATCGGCAAGTGTGACCGAATCGTATCAAGTAAGAAACTCAGTAAGACCAAGTATCGTTCTCCCAAAGGACTCACGGCCTAGTTAGTTATCTGATTTGTTGATTATTTAAGACTTGTGAACAAATTCTTGTGGTTTCAAATGCAAAAGACAATAAGTAAATATGTATGCATGAGTTTGATCAATGGCAAAAAGGAACACAAACACTGAATGAATTATATGGATGAGTATGTTGTTGGGGTTATCAATTTCATCTTGTCCACTCTTATATATTTTAGGAATTCATCAATCTTTTCATCAATGTTAATGCCACTCTCTAAATCACCTTGTCAAGAAGCCTTATCCTTAATTACGAGTTCATACAATTCCTAGCATTCCTAGTAATTAGTTCTGAAGTGCAGGAGCTTAAAGGCAACCAATATGCTATTGGGAGAAATTCCCCGGATCTAGACTTCCCCGTACGTTCCCATATCGGCAAAATCAATGATCATGACAATGAATGAGTTAAACAATGCATACTTTGAGCAAAGAGGAAAAACCCTAACAATTAATGAAAGAAAGCATGTATCTCAAATAAGATTTTTAAACACAAATTCCATATATGAGAGTCTCACAAGATTACATTGATCCCCAACAACAATACAAGGTTTAGTTCACCATATTCATGGTGAATCTAGATGAACAATAATGAAAGAATGGAAGAGATAGAAAAACCCTAGAAAGAGAAGAGGAGAGCTGTCACCATCTCCCAATCTACCCCCAAGGGGTGAAAAATGTGTTTCTGCATCCTCCCAGCCAAAGATACAAACCCTAGGAAAACCTAAAGCTTATATATTATTCGTAAAATACAGAAAATTAGGCCCAAGCCAAAAATAGTGTCGCTCAGCGGTAAGTGCGCGAGCTCGATTCTTCCCCTCAGCGGCCATTTCACCCCTCAGCGGAGCTAACTTGGATTTCTGAGTGCCGCTCAGCGGTAAACTACCGCTGAGCGGTGGTTGCGGCTTCTCCTTTTGCACTTTTTGATGTCTTTTCTGAATCCCTTTCTGTTCTTCTTCACTCCTTTCACCAAATTCACCTTAAAACCTGCATAAAACACTGAAATCAAGCATAAACCTATCCAACTCTCTTATTTCTGAAAATATAACCAAAAACATGATTTCAAGCTAGTTTCTAAGTGTTAAAGGTTGCTTTTAGTATTAAATTTAAGCATGAAAATAACAGTTTTTCAACTGTTATCAATCCACTTCGTCCACTTCTTTCACTTCTTCTTCTTCTTCTTCTTCTTCTTCTTCTTCTTCTTAATCTTCTTCTTCTTCTTCTACTTCTCCTTGTTCTCCTTCGTCACCTTCGTCTACTTCGTCCACTTAGTCCACTTCGTCCAATTTGTCGACTTCGTCCACTTACTCCACTTCCTCCATTTACTCCACTTCGTCCACATCTTCCACTTCGTTCACTTCGTCCATTTCGTCCACTTCGTCTACTTCGTCCACTTCGTCCACTTCGTCCACTTCGTCCACTTCGTCCACTTCGTTAACTTTGCCTTTCATTTAACCACAATCAAATAAATTCACAAGCGTGCATTATCACAAGGACTTTCAATGGCTTATAATGTGGCTGGGCTAACAAGAAAATTGGTTTTTCTAGATCACAAAACCCTTGAGTTAAGAGAATCATATAAACACAATCATTCTTACTTTCCCAACTTTCCTTTGCATTGAGCTTTGCTTTTTTTTTTTCTATTCTTTTCTTTCTCTTTTCACATACTTAATTCTTAGCTCTTAGCTCAATGCTTTCAATTTCCCTTTTTATTTTCCAACAACCCCAAACTTGAACATTTATCAATTCCACAAAATATTTTCTACTTAACTCAAGGTAAAGCTTTCAACAAGGGTTTTAAATTTATGTTCAAAGCTAAGGGTTCAAAGGATAGAACACCTAGTGTTCTCTTTTGTGGCTCATTTCATGCAATTTGGCTAATATAAGGGTTTCCAACAAACGACCTTGATCATGTAATGCAAACAAGCAAGTAATTCAAGCATAGAAAACCTGGGCAAAATTATTCATGCTTCCAAAGTAATAACTTCAAAGTAATAACTCTAGAGCTCAAAACCTCACATAAAAGCTCATTCACATTTGACATACACATCCTGCTTAATATCACAATCACAATCATAATAACTTGCATTTGTTCACAAAGCTTGTGAACCACCTGTATAAGCATGTAATATGCATATCTCAAAATCAATCCATATCAAGGCATCAGTCAAGCATTACTTATCAAACAATCACAATCATCAACAAACCATCATAACAGATAAAGTTTTCATTGAGTACATCAAACCCTAAACTAAAAACTAATAAATAAGACAAATCCTGCTTTAGTGCTTTGAAAAAAACTCAGACCCATCAATGATGCTCTCTCCCAACCCCAAACTTAGATGAACAACAAGTAAGAAAGTGAGTGGAAAAGAAATTTTCTCAAAAGGGTTGAGGGAAAAGTTGTAGAAAACTTTGGAAAAGTATGCAGGAGTGTGTGTACAGAGAAGAATCTAAAAGAGAGTCCAAGGCACAGCTTAGGGTATAAAAATACCCCTAATGGGCTCGGGTCCCGCTGAGGGGCAACCCAAGCCCCTTCTACGACACTACCGCTCAACGGTAGTTTGCCGCTCAGCGACACTTACGGGAAGTGCTCTCCTTCTTAGCTTGACCTAGATGCGTCCTAAACATACCCCTCACTGGCTCCCTGCAATAAAATTCTCAAAGCACCCATGCACAACCTTATTCTGCAACTAAACCAGGATCAAAACAAAAATTATACAAAAAAATTAATCAACTGGGTTGCCTCCCAGGTAGCGCTTGTTTAACGTCACGAGCCTGACCCAAAATCCTCCAGCACCCTTCAGTAGGTGCAAATTTTCCTTACCAACACCCATCAGTAGGTGTATACAAACATAGTATCTTTCAGTAGATACCCTTCCGCCTAACATCCATCAGTAGATGTAAACCCTGTAACAAACTTATAACAAAAAACAAAAATACCCAAAAGTTCAAAATTACATCACCAAAACAAAAATTAAAAGTTCTTAAATCACTGGGTTGCCTCCCAGCAAGCGCTCTTTTAACGTCACTAGCTTGACCCAATAAAGCTCATGTTCTTTCTTCTTTTTCTTCTTTCTACTGAACTTCTTCAGAAATTTGATCAAACTAGGAACCTGTTGCAATGTCTCAATCATAGGAACTTTAATCTCCAATTTCTTGAAGATTTCCATAAAGCGCTCAAATTCCTTCTTCCTATGATACTTCTTTGGATGGGGACGAGGTTTTTCATATGATTCTTTCTTTTTTCCTCTCGTCCTCTTTCTCTTTTCTCTCACTTTCTTTTTTTCTTTTCTTTTTCTACTCACCTTCTCAATCTTCACACAAATTTTCTCTTCTCTCTCTTTTCTCTCTTCTTTTTCCAACTCAACTTTTTCTACATTTATACTCACTAGCTCTTGACACTCTTCCCTGGGGTTAGCCTCAGTATTAGCCCCAAAATCCTTGTCAGGCCTTTCTTCCAACAACTTATTAATTTGACCCATTTGAATCTCCAAGTTTGTAATAGCAGCTTCAGTTCTCTTTTGAGTGGATTCAGTTGCCTGTATGAATTGCTGAAGAGTTTCTTCCGTCCTTATTGATCTTTCATTAAGTATAGAAATCTGTTGCCATAAGGTTGGTTGTTGTTGTTTCTTGTTAAATTTCCCAGTTTGTCCAGCTTGCCCACTTTGTCCTTAACCAATACTTGGGTGTGGTTTACACCCTTCATTGAAATTCTCCTGACTATATGGAAATTGATTGGCCATGAAGTTAACATCCTCTAAAGCTTCTGCTGGAAAGGCGCATTAACCATTGATATGATCACCTCCACATAATTCACACAACTGTGATTGAACCTATGCAACAGTCTTTAACTCTTTTGGCTGTTGTTCAAGTATCTTTGTGAGATTCTTCAATTGTTGAGTTATTAACTTGTTCTGAGCTATCAAGGCATATTTGGATTGCAACTCTAGAACTCCTTTTTGTTGAATAGGAGCTCCTCTTTCACTGTTCCACTTATTGTCATTAGTAGTCATGTTTTCAATTATTTCTGTGGCTTCCTCTAGAGTCTTCCATTTGATATTGCCTCCAGCTGAGGCGTCAAGCATCATCATGGTTTGTGAACCAAGACCTCCAAGGAAGATTAGGACTACTTCTCCTTCGTCAAATCCATGCGTGGGAGTCTTTCTTAATAGGCTTCTGTACCTATCCCATGCGTGACCTAGTGTTTCCTCCATGCCTTGTCTAAATGAAGAGATCTCTTGCTTCCCTTTGTTGATTTTAAAGCTTTGTTGCTGCCATTGTTGTTGTGGTTGGTTCTCAAATTGTCCGGCAGCTTGCCAAAATTGGCTTTGATCCATGCTTGAGTGAGGTTCCCACCAGTGGTTGAGATTACTTTGGTAGAATTGAGTGCCCATATAGTTAAATTCTTGACCAAATTGCATCCTGCAAACATTAGGCACAAAACTCTAGAAAATATTTGTTAGCACAAAAAGATAGAGAAAAAAATCAAAGGATATAATTGAAAAGATAAGAAGATAGGAAACAAAAAATAAAATAAAATAAAATAAAATAAAAACAGTAAAATAAAATAAAATAAAATAAAATAAAATAAAATAAAAACAGAAAAATAAAATAAAATAAAATAAAAACAGAAAACAAGTCAAAGCTAATCAATAATCAAACAAATGAACTAGTTAAACCACGAGTCCCCAGCAACGGCGCCAAAAACTTGATGACAAATTTATGAACACCGAAAAACGGCGCCACAAACTTGTTTAACAATCGGCAAGTGTGACCGAATCGTATCAAGTAATAAACTCGGTAAGACCAAGTATCGTTCTCCCAAAGGACTCACGGCCTAGTTAGTTATCTGATTTGTTGATTATTTAAGACTTGTGAACAAATTCTTGTGGTTTCAAATGCAAAAGACAATAAGTAAATATGTATGCATGAGTTTGATCAATGGCAAAAAGGAACACAAACACTGAATGAATTATATGGATGAGTATGTTGTTGGGGTTATCAATTTCATCTTGTACACTCTCATATATTTTAGAAATTCATCAATCTTTTCATCAATGTTAATGCCACTCTCTAAATAACCTTGTCAAGAAGGCCTATCCTTAATTACGAGTTCATACAATTCCTAGCATTCCTAGTAATTAGTTCTGAAGTGCAGGAGCTTAAAGGCAACCAATATGCTATTGGGAGAAATTCCCCGGATCTAGACTTCCCCGTACGTTCCCATATCGACAAAATCAATGATCATGACAATGAATGAGTTAAACAATGCATGCTTTGAGCAAAGAGGAAAAACCTTAACAATTAATGAAAGAAAGCATGTATCTCAAATAAGATTTTTAAACACAAATTCCATATATGAGAGTTTCACAAGATTACATTGATCCCCCAACAACAATACAAGGTTTAGTTCACCATATTCATGGTGAATCTAGATGAACAATAATGAAAGAATGGAAGAGATAGAAAAACCCTAGAGAGAGAAGAGGAGAGTTGTCACCATCTCCCAATCTACCCCCAAGGGGTGAAAAATGTGTTTTTGCTTTCTCCCAGCCAAAGATACAAACCCTAGGAAAACCTAAAGCTTATATACTATTCGTAAAATACAGAAAACTAGGCCTAAGCCCAAAGTAGTGCTGCTCAGCGGTAAACTACCGCTCAGCGGTAAGTGCGCGAGCTCGATTCTTCCCCTCAGCGGCCATTTCACCCCTCAGCGAAGCTAACGTGGGTTTCTGATTCGGTTTCTGTTCTTCTTCACTTCTTTCACCAAATTCACCTTAAAACCTGCATAAAACACTGAAATCAAGCATAAACCTGTTCAGCTCTCTTATTTCTGAAAATATAACCAAAAACATGATTTCAAGCTAGTTTCTAAGTGTTAGAGGTTGCTTTTAGTATCAAATTTAAGCATGAAAATAACAGTTTTTCAACTGTTATCAGTCCACTTCTTTCACTTCTTTCACTTCTTCTTCTTCTTCTTCTTCTTCTTCTTCTTCTTCTTAATCTTCTTCTTCTTCTTCTTCTTCTTCTTCTTCTTCTTCTTCTTCTTCTGCTTCTAATTGTTCTCCTTCGTCACCTTCGTCAACTTCGTCCACTTAGTCCACTTCGTCAACTTAATCCACTTCGTAAACTTAGTCCACTTCGTCCAATTTGTCGACTTTGTCCACTTACTCCACTTCCTCCATTTCCTCCACTTCGTCCACATCTTCCACTTCGTTCACTTCGTCCATTTCGTCCACTTCGTCTACTTCGTCCACTTCGTTAACTTCGCCAACTTCGTTAACTTCGCCAACTTTGTCCACTTCGTTCACTTCGTCCACTTCGACCACTTCCTCGAGTTCCTCTAGTTCCTCCACTTCGTGAACTTCGTCCACTTGTGCCACTTCTTCCACTTCCTCCACTTCCTTGACTCCCTCCACTTCGTCTACTTTGTCCACTTCGTCCACTTCGTCCATTTCGTCCACTTCGTCAACTTATTCCACTTCATCAACTTAGTCCACTTCGTCCACTTCCTCCACTTCTTCTTCTTCTTCTTCTTCTTCTTCTTTTGCTTCCCTTTCTTCTCCTTCGTCCACTTAGTCCACTTCGTCCACTTCGTCCACTTCGTCAACTTAGTCCACTTCGTCCACTTTATCCACTTCGTCCATTTCTTCCACTTCGACTATTTCGTCAACTTAATCCACTTCCTCCATTTCCTCCACTTCGTCAGCTTCTTCCATTTCGTTCACTTTGTCCACTTCGCCAAGTTCCCCGAGTTCCTCCAGTTCCTCCACGTCGTCCACGTCGTCCACTTTCGTCCACTTCGTCCACTTCTACCATTTCCTCCACTTCCTCCACTTCCTTGACTCCCTCCACTTCCTCCACTTCGTCAACTTATTCCACTTCATCAACTTAGTCCACTTCGTCAACTTCATTCACTTTGTCTACTTCGTCCACTTCGTCCACTTCGTCAACTTAGTCGACTTAGTCGACTTTGTCAACTTAATCCACTTCGTCAAATTTGTCCACTTCGTCCACTTCGTCAACTTCGTCAACTTCGCCAACTTCGCCCACTTCCTCGATTTCCTCCAGTTCCTCCACTTCGTCAACTTCGTCCACTTCTATCACTTCCTCCACTTCCTTGACTTCCTCCACTTCCTCCACTTCCTCCACTTCGTACACCTCGTTCACTTCATCAACTTATTCCACTTCATCAACTTAGTCCAGTTCGTCAGCTTCGTCCACTTCATCGACTTCGTCCACTTCATCCACTTCTTCCACTTCTTCTTCTTCTTCTTCTTCTTCTTCCTGTTCTTCTTCGTCTTCTTCTTCTTGTTTTGCTTCCCCTTCTTTTCCTTCGTCTCCTTCTTCCACTTCCTCCACTTCGTCAACTTCGTCCACTTCGTCAACTTAGTCCACTTCGTGAACTTAGTCGACTTCGTCAACTTGGTCTACTTCGTCCACTTCTTCTTCTTCTTCTTCTTCTTCTTCTTCTTCTTCTTCTTCTTCTTCTTCTGCTGCTGCTCCTTCTGCTTGTCTTTCTTCTCCTTCCTCTCCTTCGTCCACTTCGTTCACTTTGTACACTTAGTCCACTTCAACACTTTGTCCACTTCGTCAACTTCGTCCACTTCTTCTTCTTCTTCTTCTTCATCATCTTCTTCTTCTTCTACTCCTCGTTCTTCTCCTTCGTCTCCTAACTAGACTTCGTCCACGTCGTCAACTTAGTCTACTTCGTCAACTTAGTCCACTTCGTCAACTTCGTCCACTTCGTCAACTTATTCCACTTTGTCAACTTCGTCCACTTCTTTCACTTCTTCTTCCTCTTCTTCTTCTTCTTCTTCTTCTTCTTCTTCTTCATCTTCTTCTTCTTCTTCTTCTTCTTCTTCTTGTTCTT